>NW_023365762.1:80489-193629 GCF_000003815.2 Branchiostoma floridae
CCTACAAGTGTGACCGGTGTGAGTATTCCGCAATACAAAAATCCACTTTGGACCGACATCTCAGAAGGCACACACAGGAGAAACCCTACATGTGTTGGAAGTGTGGGTACAGGACAACTGAAAAGTCTACCTTATCCAACCACATGAGAACCCATACAGGAGAAAAGCCCTACAAGTGTGACCAGTGTGACTATTCTACGTCATTTAAATCTAATTTAGACCAACATGTAGCTAAACACACTGGCAAAAAACCCTACATGTGTGAAGAATGTGGGTACAGGACAGCTAAGAAAGCTACATTATCCTTACATATGAGAAGCCATACAGGCGAAAAACCATACAAATGTGACCAGTGCGACTATTCTGCTGCACGAAAACCCAGTTTGGACAAACATCTAAGAAAGCACACTGGTGAGAAACCTTTCCTGTGTAAGGAATGTGGGCACAGAACCTCTCATCGCTCTGCCTTTGCCATACATATGAGAACTCACACAGGTGAAAAACCTTACAAGTGTGACCAGTGTGACTATTCTGCAACACAGAAATCGAATTTACTCGCACATCATATAGTGAAACACACTGACGAGAAGCCCTACATGTGTGGGGAGTGTGGATACAGGACAGCTCAAAGGCCCTCCCTATCCCACCATATGAAAACTCATACATAATTTTTTAAAAACTTTAAAATGTGATTAAGGCGACTATTCCGCAATACCCGTCCGACAATCTAAAAAATACAAGTTGGCAAGAAACGCTCGACAATTTGACGTATCCAAACATATGAGAACCAATGCTGGTGAAAAACCTCACAAGTTTGAGATATGTGACTATTTTCCGAAAATAGTTTCATCAGGTTGGTAGAATATAGGATGAAGGAGAATTCTTTGTACACTACCAGGGGGTACTTACATAGCTTACGTTTCGATGTCTCTCAGAAACGTAAGCTATGTAAGTACCCACTGGTTGTGTACAAAGAATTCTCCTTCATCCTGTGAATATTTTGCTGTACACAAACCCTCTTTGGTCCAACATATATAAAAACACACAGGCGGGATTAGAGCTGTGTACCGGTACAGTGTACCGATACAGTACCGGTACAATCAATTAGGTACAGGCACAAAATACCGGAAACCCTGGTGTACCAGGTACTGTACCTATAATCTACAACACGTGCCATGCACAGACGGACTGCCTATCTGTCACTTAGCACTACACAAGGGAATTGACAGAAGAGTTCACTTCAAATTAAGGCAATTAGTCCCTTTAGATGGTAAAAAAACATTCCAAACTTGCAGAGACATTTTGCATACGTTAGAAAAAAAATTACAATTTTTTCATTGTCAACATGGGGACAATTTTCGTCTTAGTTTCCATAAAATAATCCCTACTGGTGATGTTGGTGGTGTGGAATTATAGATCCTACGCAATAGGTTTGTGTCTAGTGCAATTTAACACTGTATATATCAGTTCAAACATACTTTTTTCGTCATCAAAGATTGTCAAATATTTGAACAAGCAGTTCAGGTACAAATTCAGGGATCCGGACCTGTACCTTAACCCGTGTACCTGTACCTAAAATTTGTTTCAGTACACAGCTCTATGCGGGATACCCTACATGTGTGGGAAAGGGGGAACATGTATATAGCATACAACTTTGTTCCCTTGAAAAGTCAAAAGAAGAAGAGTCACATAAGGAGTAACCATTTAACTGTAGTCTATGTACATGTGTAGAGTAATCTACATCATAGGCCAAGTAAGTAAAAGTTATGTAGGACAATTATGGATGTGGCGGCTTTCGCCTGATTTCGAAAAAAAAAGTAGCCTTGAATGTGCTTTCATAAGTGACATCATTGCAAGGTAGCATTGGATGAGTGTTGTTGTACTACAGAGGTAAATTCAAAAGTATTTCGCTATTTGAAAATAACAACTGTGGTAGCTCTTACTGTGCATGTAGATGTATATGTGAAATCAGTGTGTTAGCCTGTGCAAAGTACCTAATGCTGCTGTTATTTAGATGTAGGTGTTTTTTTTCTTTTAAAAGTATATTATTCAGTACCTAACATAGGTATACTCTTTTTATCCATTGTGGTATAATGCAGCAGTACACTTGTTCCGTTTTGTGATGTCTGTGTTGTCCACGGCACTACTAATACTGATGGAAATAAAAAGCAAACTAAAGTATAGAACCAAAAAACAAAGTATCGTGTGTCTACATCTGTTCTTTAATGATTAGGGGGTGGGGCAAGCTTGCCTCCACCCGTCTGGAGAAATTGAAAAGAACTATATCGTTTCACAAGGTAACAAAAAGATGTCCAATACGCTACAAACGCTGAAATATTCTTTCTGTTTGTGGTTTGTCTCATACAACATTATAACAATAATTCATTTTCAATAATTAATATCTATTTGTTCTCCTCAAAAGCTACCTTAAATTTATAGAGTAATAAAAACTTAACCGTACGTCACCAGTGATATTGCTAATCTTTAAATACTCTTTTCAACATAGCGTTGAATATATTATGATAATGAGCAAGTAGCTCATGAATTTAATTAGCGGTCAGGACACATTTCTTGATTAGCATCTTTTGTATCTTTCTTATGTATAGCGTATACGGCACAAGCAACATTAAAATATTGTTAAATTCCATAATAATAATAAGTAAATGACTTATTAGTTGCATAATTTGTAATATCCGAGTAGAGGGCGTTTATCTGCTGCAGCCACGTGTCTCTGACGTCACATACTGGAAGTAGCAGTAGAAGAAGCCATTCCATGAAAAGGTTGGTGAGTTCAGCTAATAGTTTAATGACGGCAAGTCCCAATTCATCCAGTGTGATTTATTATGTCGTTTACCGATGTAGATTAATAAATTTCATTAGAAGATCATTTAGCATCACTGTTCATCTATTCTCTATATGGGCTCATCATTTAAATGATAATTATCTCATTTTGAAATGAGATAATTAGGTTTTATTTCAAACAGTTGAGAGTACATATTGAAGATGTCATGTATATCTAAATACGATATTGTACTACTCTTGTAGATACATGTAGCATAATCTGAGGTATATATACTAAAAATAACTTCGTTACTTTTCTACAAGGCTTGAAAGCAAATGAAGGTTCGCCTGGGATAACCGCTAAGCGAGCCCTTCGGTAATCGCAAAGCGACCCCATACGATGGATTTTCCAGAATCTTAAACAAAGTGTGCGTGACTTTTATCACTTAAATTTCAGCTTAAAACACGCGGCGAGAAGGCAAAAAGCAATTGGAGTACTAAAAATTACTTCTTTACTTTTCTACAAGGCTTGAAAGCGAATGAAGGTTCGCCTTGGGGTAACCGCTAAGCGAACCCTTCGGTAACCGCAAAGCGACCCCATACGATGGAACTTCCAGAATCTTAAACAAAGTGTGCGTTACTTTTATCACTTAAATTTCGTAGTAAAACCCGTGGCGAGAAGGCAGAAAGCAATTTGAGTACTAAAAATGACTTCGTTACTTTTCTACAAGGCTTGAAAGCGAATGAAGTTTCGCCTGGGGTAACCGCTAAGCGAACCCTTCGGTAACCACAAAGCGACCCCATACGATGGAAGTTCCAGAATCTTAAACAAAGTGTGCGTTAGTTTTAGCACTTGAATTTCGTAGTAAAACCCGTGGCGAGAAGGCAGAAAGCAATTTGAGTACTAAAAATTACTTCGTTACTTTTCTACAAGGCTTGAAAGCGAATGAAGTTTCGCCTGGGGTAACCGCTAAGCGAACCCTTCGGTAACCGCAAAGCGACCCCATACGATGGAACTTCCAGAATCTTAAACAAAGTGTGCTTTACTTCTGTCACTTGAATTTCAGAGTAAAACACGTGGCGAGAAGGCAGAAAACAATTTGAGTACTAAAAATTACTTCGTTACTTTTCTACAAGGCTTGAAAGCGAATGAAGTTTCGCCTGGGTTAACCGCTAAGCGAGCCCTTCGCTAACCGCAAAGCGACCCCATACGATGGAACTTCCAGAATCGTAAACAAAGTGTGCTTGACTTTTATCACTTGAATGTCAGAGTAAAACACGTGGCGAGAAGGCAGAAAGCAATTTGAGCGCTAAAAATTACTTCGTTACTTTACTACAAGCCTTGAAAGCGAATGACGTTTCGCCTGGGGTAACCGCTAAGCGAGCCCTTCGGTAACCGCAAAGCGACCCCATGCGATGGAACGTGCAGAATCTTAAACAAAGTGTGCGTTACTTTTATCACTTCAACTTCAAAGTAAAACACGTGGCAAGAAGGCAGAAAGCAATTTGAGTACTAAAAATTACTTCGTTACTTTTCTACAAGGCTTGAAAGCGAATGAAGGGTCGCCAGGGGTAACCGCTAAGCGAACCCCACGGTAACCTCAAAGCGACCCCATACAATGGAACTTCCAGAATCATAAACAAAGTGTGCGTTACTTTTATCACATGAATTTCAGAGTAAAACCCGTGGCGAGAAGGCAGAAAGCAATTTGAGTACTAAGAATTTTTCGTTACTTTTCTACAAGGCTTGAAAGCGAATGAAGGTTCGCCTGGATTAACCGCTAAGCGAGCCCTTCGGTAACCGCAAAGCGACCCCATACGATGGATTTTCCAGAATCTTAAACAAAGTGTGCGTTACTTCTGTCACTTGAATTTCAGAGTAAAACACGTGGCGAGAATGCGAAAAGGAATTGGAGTACTAAAAATGACTTCGTTACTTTTCTACAAGACTTGAAAGCGAATGAAGTTTCACCTGGGGTAAACGCTAAGCGAGCCTTTCGGTAACCGCAAAGCGACCCCATACAATGGAACTTCCAGAATCGTAAACAAAGTGTGCGTTACATTTATCACCTGAACTTCAGAGTAAAATACGTGGCGAGAAGGCAAAAAGCAATTTGAGTACTAAAAATGACTTCGTTACTTTTCTACAAGGCTTGAAAGCGAATGAAGTTTCGCCTTGGAGTAACCGCTAAGCGAACCAAAACGATGGATTTTCAAAAATCTTAAACAAAGTGTGTGTTACTTTTGTCACTTGAAATTCAGAGTTAAACACGTGGCGAGAATGCAGAAAGCAATTGGAGTACTAAAAATTACTTCTTTACTTTTCTACAAGCCTTAAAAGCGAATGAAGGTTCGCCTAGGGTAACCGCTAAGCGAACCCTTCGGTAACCGCAAAGCCACCCCATACGATGGAACTTGCATAATCTTAAACAAAGTGTGCGTTACTTTAGTCACTTGAATTTCAGAGTCAAACCCGTGGCGAGAAGCAGAAAGCAATTTGAGTACTTAAAATAACTTCGTTACTTTTCTACAAGGCTTGAAAGCGAATGAAGGTTCGCCTTGGGGTAACCGCTAAGCGAGCCCTTCGGTAACCGCAAAGCGACCCCATACGATGGAACTTCCAGATTCTTCAACAAATTATGCGTTACTTTTATCACTAGAATTTCAGAGTAAAACCCGTGGCGAGAAGGCAGAAAGCAATTTGAGTACTAAAAATTACTTCGTTACTTTTCTACATGGCTCGAAGGGAATGAAGGTTCGCCTGGGGTAACCGCTTAGCGAGCCCTTCGCTTACCGCAAAGCGACCCCATACGCATACGATGGAACTTGCAGACTCTTGAACAAAGTGTGCCTTACTTTTGTCACTTGAATTTCGTAGTAACACGCGTGGCGAGAAGGCAGAAAGCAATTTGAGTACTAAAAATTACTTCGTTACTTTTCTACAAGGCTTGAAAGCGAATGAAGGTTCGCCTGGGGTAACCGCTAAGCGAGCCCTTCGGTAACCGCTATGCGACCCCATACGATGGAACTTGCAGAATCTTAAACAAAGTGTGCGTTACTTCTGTCACTTGAATTTCAGAGTAAAACCCGTGGCGAGAATGCAGAATGCAATTTGAGTACTTAAAATTACCTCGAAACTTTTCTACAAGGCTTGAAAGCGAATGAAGGTTCGCCTGGGGTAACCGCTAAGCGAGCCCTTCGGTAACCGCAAAGCGACCCCATACGATGGAACGTGCATAATCTTAAACAAAGTGTGCGTTACTTTTGTCACTTGAATTTCGTAGTTACACCCGTGGCGAGAAGGCAGAAAGCAATTTAAGTACTAAAAATTACTTCGTTTTTTTTCTACAAGGCTTGAATGCGAATGAAGTTTCGCCTTGGGGTAACCGCTAAGCGAACCCTTCGGTAACCGCAAAGCGACCCCATACGATGGATTTTCCAGAATCTTAAACAAAGTGTCCGTTAGCTTTGTCACTTTTAGTTCAGAGTAAAACACGTGGCGAGAAGGCAGAAAGCAATTGGAGTACTAAAAATGACTTCGTTACTTTTCTACAAGGCTTGAAAGCGAATGAAGTTTCGCCTTGGAGTAACCGCTAAGCGAACCAAAACGATGGATTTTCAAAAATCTTAAACAAAGTGTGTGTTACTTTTGTCACTAGAAATTCAGAGTTAAACACGTGGCGAGAATGCAGAAAGCAATTGGAGTACTAAAAATTACTTCTTTACCTTTCTACAAGGGCACCAACTTTAAGACCCCCGTCGTCACAACAATCAAGACTTGGCATTTAGTATCCCATTTAGTATCCTATAGCTACAAGCCATTTCCCAGAACAACAAAGTAGAGAGGATGACTAATGAATAACATTATATATATTATAATTCCATTCCATCATACCACAGCAGCCATGGGCTCCAGAGTACACATTATGATATGCACTGATTTAGCTGTGGTGACTCTTGAAGGGCATATTTTGCTTGTATATTATATACAGTGGAAGCCATGTAATGGACTGATCCTGATCAAGCGATGGCCAGTCCTGTCTGTCAAACGCTGTTTTTGACAGAGGTGTTTGAAATTAAAACATGATCGATCGAACAGGAGGCGGGGCTTTAGGATTGGTCCATTGCATAGCGGATTACCGCACAATTCTGTTAATTGCACGGAAATTCCAACTGTCAAACCGGTGCATTGTTGCGCAACCCAGATACAACTGTATTTGCACGAAATACTCAACTATGCAACCTTTGTTTACCCAAATCAGACGGCCATATTGTTAGTCGCATCCCAAACCGGCGCTTAACTTTGCATTGTTGCACAACCCGGATAATTGCACGAAATAAGCAGGCAAATGGGGTGGGCAATTACTTGTACTAGTACACGGCCTCTATCATATAGTACTAGTAGCGCTCACAGTATACTATACTCAAATACTGGATACTTAAAAAGACAAATGGCCTGTAAGCCTGACATTTCCCGTTGGCTCTGCGCTGATCCGTTTTAGCTCCGGTTCCTGGGTGTCACTGCACTATTCTATCACCATTGGATAAAAATGCAAGTGAATACTAGTTTCTCAATATGAACACTATCTATGTGCAAGTTAACATACCTGTCCCTAAATGCAACAACGTCTGGTAAAGTACCAGTCTTCAGAAACACACAGGTAAACCCACCAGTTCCTAAATACTAAAACAAAATATATTGGAGGTGAAGGTACCTATAGGCCAGGTGCAAATAACAGGATGTGCATTTTTCAATACCATAATTGACATAATGTCTCTATTATACTGAGGTACATTTCATTTACATGTATGAACTTCTTTATACCACCACCATACCATCTAACAAAAGACAACCAATGTGAACCTGCTGGACAGAACCATTTGGAAGCACAGTGGGAAAACTGGCTGACTGCTTCTGCCTACCCCAGCATCTTATCTTAATTTGTTTTCTCCAATTTCATTTTCTTGACAAATGAATGAAGAAATACAAATTACAAGCAGGATACAGAGATGAACAGACAACACTGATAACACATGTCAATGAAGTTTGAAGGAAATATGATATGCCAAATGAAGTTACTGGATATGATTTTGGAAATGGTCAGACCTGTTTAGATAGCATCCATGAGCAATATCTTTTGTCACTGTCAGTGACAGTGAAGAGATCATTACACACCTGCATCATCATACACTTTAAGGGCTCTGGGTGATGATCCAGTTGTACATCTATAGTCGTCACAGCACCACAGACAGGCTTTAGGATCCATGTGGGTTGGAAACGTACTTGTATTCTGAAAAGATAGAAAAAAGGCATGAAACTATGATGACATCTTGGGGACAACACAGAAAAATTCACATAACTATTACAATATCAATTTACATTAGAATTTCCTTTGGGTAATTAAAATCTTCTTTGCCCATATCAACCAAGGATTCTCAAGACCTCAATGAAAGAATTGGTGTGAGGGAGAATGTGATTATATACAGTCATGAGAAGGGCTGCATACCTTTACCATAACATCAGGTACAGGAATGATAATTTAGGACCGGTCCAGCTCTAGACCTGTTTGGAACCTGAACAAAACCTCCCTCCTGCTTGAAAGATCTGTTGCATGTTAGATACACTGTCCCTGGGTATCACTTTGGTCACATTTGATTTGGTGTCGCTTCAAGTTCAAAGTTGGCTCTGAATTCAAGCTTCAGGGCAGCATTTGCCTTTTTTCCAGTGCTAAATTTTCATCTTTGTGGTAGGATTTACACATTTTCATGCTTGTGTCACAAAATCAATTTTTACCTACAGTACCAGTATGCAGCCCTATCAAGTTATGAGAAGTGGCAGTAGTACCTAATAGTACTAATCTCCTCCTACTATCACTGGCGGTTTACTAGCGCAATTGGAGACACTGCGTATACGTAGGAGGATGAAGTATTGTAGTACAGTACTGTAGTAATTGTAGAAGTAGTTACTCTACTATTCCAGCACTTAATTACAGTGCTGCAGGAGTCCCTGATGACACGGAAATGGGCAGCAGTCTTGACAATGAAGCATGGTATATTTACATGTACATTAGCAGTACAACCTAGTGGTGCGTACCTAAAACCCGGACCTGGACTTGGACCTAAAAATATTTAGCCCTTCGCCTTCGGTAACCGCAAAGCGACCCCATACGATGGAACTTCCAGAATCTTAAACAAAGTGTGCGTTACTTTTATCACTTGAATTTCAGAGTAAAACCCGTGGCGAGAAGGCAGAAAGCAATTTGAGTACTAAAAATTACTTCGTTACTTTTCTACATGGCTCGAAGGGAATGAAGGTTCGCCTTCGGGTAACCGCTAAGCGAACCCTTCGGTAACCGCAAAGCGACCCAGTACGATGGAAATTGCATAATCTTAAACAAATTGTGCGTTACTTTAATCACTTGAATGTTGTAGTAAAACCCGTGAAGGGGAGGCAGAAAGCAATTTGAGTCCTAAAAATTACTTCGTTACTTTTCTACAAGGCTTGAAAGCGAATGAAGTTTTGGCTGGGGTAACCGCTAAGCCAGCCCTTCGGTAACCGCAAAGCGACCCCATACGATAGAACTTCCAGAAACTTAAACAAAGTGTGCGATACTTTTATCACTTGAATTTCGTAGTAACACCCGTGGCGAGAAGGCAGAAAGCAATTTGAGTACTAATAATTACTTCGTTACTTTTCTACAAGGCTTGAAAGCGAATGAAGTGTCGCCTGGGGTAACCGCTAAGCGACTCTTCGGTAGCCAAATGTGACCCCATACGATGGAACTTCCAGAGTCTTAAAGAAAGTGTGCGTTTCTTTTAACACTTGAATTTCGTAGTAAAACCCGTGGCGAGAAGGCAGAAAGCAATTTGAGTACTAAAAATGACTTCGTTACTTTTCTACAAGGCTTGAAAGCGAATGAAGGTTCGCCAGGGGTAACCGCTAAGCGAACCCTTCGGTAACCGCAAAAGTCACCCCATACGATGGAACTTGCGGAATCTTAAACAAAGTGTGCGTTACTTTTGTCAATTAAATTTCAGAGTAAAACCCGTGGCGAGAAGGCAGAAAGCAATTTGAGTACTTAAAATTACTTCGTTACTTTTCTACAAGGCTTGAAAGCGAATGAAGGTTCGCCAGGGGTAACCGCTTAGCGAGCCCTTCGCTAACCGCAAAGCGACCCCATACGCATACGATGGAACTTGCAGAATCTTGAACAAAGTGTGCGTTACTTTTGTCACTTGAATTTCGTAGTAACACCCGTGGCGAGAAGGCAGAAAGCAATTTGAGTACTAAAAATTACTTCGTTACATTTCTACAAGGCTTGACAGCGAATGAAGGTTCGCCTGGGGTAACCGCTAAGCGAGCCCTTCGGTAACCGCAAAGCGACCCCATACGATGGAACTTCCAGAATCTTAAACAAAGTGTGCGTTACTTCTGTCACTTGAATTTCAGAGTAAAACCCGTGGCGAGAATGCAGAATGCAATTTGAGTACTTAAAATTACCTCGTAACTTTTCTACAAGGCTTGAAAGCGAATGAAGGTTCGCCAGGGGTAACCGCTAAGCGAGCCCTTCGGTAACCGCAAAGCGACCCCATACGATGGAACTTGCATAATCTTTAACAAAGTGTGCGTTACTTTTGTCACTTGAATTTCGTAGTTACACCCGTGGCGAGAAGGCAGAAAGCAATTTAAGTACTAAAAATTACTTCGTTAATTTTCTACAAGGCTTGAATGCGAATGAAGTTTCGCCTTGGGGTAACCGCTAAGCGAACCCTTCGGTAACCGCAAAGCGACCCCATACGATGGAAGTTCCAGAATCTTAAACAAAGTGTGCGTTACTTTTACAACCTGAATTTCAGAGTAAAACCCGTGGCGAGAAGGCAGAAAGCAATTTGAGTACTAAACATTAGTTCGTTACTTTTCTACAAGGCTTGAAAGCGAATGAAGGTTCGCCTTGGGGTAACCGCTAAGCGAACCCTTCGGTAACCGCAAAGCGACCCCATACGATGGATTTTCCAGAATCTTAAACAAAGTGTGCGTTACTTTTATCACTTAAATTTCGTAGTAAAACCCGTGGCGAGAAGGCAGAAAGCAATTTGAGTACTAAAAATGACTTCGTTACTTTTCTACAAGGCTTGAAAGCGAATGAAGGTTCGCCTGGGGTAACCGCTAAGCGAGCCCTTCGGTAACCGCAAAGCGACCCCATACGATGGAACTTCCAGAATCTTAAACAAAGTGTGCTTTACTTCTGTCACTTGAATTTCGTAGTAAAATACGTGGCGAGAAGGCAGAAAACATACTTCGTTACTTTTCTACAAGGCTTGAAAGCGAATGAAGTTTCGCCTGGGTTAACCGCTAAGCAGGCCCTTCGGTAACCGCAAAGCGACCCCATACGATGGAACTTGCAGAATCTTAAACAAAGTGTGCGTTACTTTTGTCACTTCAACTTCAAAGTAAAACACGTGGCAAGAAGGCAGAAAGCAATTTGAGTACTAAAAATGGCTTCGTTACTTTTCTACAAGGCTTGAAAGCGAATGAAGTTTCGCCTGGGGTAACCGCTAAGCGAACCCCTCGGTAACCTCAAAGCGACCCCATACAATGGAACTTCCAGAATCTTAAACAAAGTGTGCGTTACTTTTATCACATGAATTTCAGAGTAAAACCCGAGGCGAGAAGGCAGAAAGCAATTTGAGTACTAAAAATTTTTCGTTACTTTTCTACAAGGCTTGAAAGCGAATGAAGGTTCGCCTGGATTAACCGCTAAGCGAGCCCTTCGGTAACCGCAAAGCGACCCCATACGATGGATTTTCCAGAATCTTAAACAAAGTGTGCGTTACTTCTGTCACTTGAATTTCAGAGTAAAAGACGTGGCGAGAATGCGAAAAGGAATTGGAGTACTAAAAATGACTTCGTTACTTTTCTACAAGACTTGAAAGCGAATGAAGTTTCACCTGGGGTAAACGCTAAGCGAGCCCTTCGGTAACCGCAAAGCGACCCCATACAATGGAACTTCCAGAATCGTAAACAAAGTGTGCGTTACTTTTATCACCTGAACTTCAGAGTAAAATACGTGGCGAGAAGGCAAAAAGCAATTTGAGTACTAAAAATGACTTCGTTACTTTTCTACAAGGCTTGAAAGCCAATGAAGGTTCGCCTGGGGTAACCGCTAAGCGAACCCTTCGGTAACCGCAAAGCCACCCCATACGATGGAACTTGCAGAATCTTATACAAAGTGTGCGTTACTTTTATCACTTGAATTTTGTAGTAAATCCCGTGGCGAGCAGGCCCTCAACTACAGCTATTGTGTTCTGACTCTTGGAGAACAGTACATGATCAAAACGTGAGAAGAAAATACAATACACACGACAGGTTTTTTTTTTATTCTTTCATTTATTCCGAAAGTGACTCCTTGTCATGACAATTCAGCATAAACTAGAGAGGCAACATCTTTTCGGGAAAATGCAGAATGTTTCCCAGCGGTTTTAATGGTCCCTGGTCGACCGCTAAATTAACGCCGTATTGCGCAGAGCTGGAACAGATGCGGCTTGACCGTTAGACGAATTATGCCGTCAGTGTTTGGAGGAGGAGCGCCCTCTGGCGTCCTGAAGGTGAAGGACTGCAGTAGGGTCGATAAGAACAGGAAAAGCTCCATCCTGGCCACCAGCTCACCAAGACACACACGGCGGCCTGAAAATGAAACAGGCGCAGTAATATTAAGATCCGACATAAATGAAAAAGAATAGAAATTATGTAATAATCACTGCGGTGACATACGTGTAGCTATAACATATCTAAGCATGATAATTACCTCCTCCAAAAGGCATGAATGACTGAGGCTTGTTGATGACGTTCCCCTCCGCGTCCAGAAACCTTCCGAGGTCAAACCAGTCCGGGTCAGTCCAGTAGGCGGGGTCCATGTGGAGGGAATGCAGATTCACCATCACCTGGGCCAACCAAGGAGAAAATGAGGCCACGAACACAGTTACTCGAAAAAGAAGACTTGATCATTTGTAAGGATGGATGAATTTTAAGCAGATGGTAACTTCAACTAGACTGCAGATCACTTCAAAGTGTGTGCCTACCTGTCCACGGCTGTTCTGTAACAGTAATCTAGTTCAACTAGCTATTCCTGGATTGTTGGTCAACGCTGCATTAAAATCACATCCGTTGCATATGATTTCTTGACAGACCGTCCTGTTGGCAACCTTTTGCCAATGATATATTTCTTATAAATGGATGTACTTTCTTAAATGCGCTAATTAGGTTGATAATGATAGATATGGCTATTGTAAACTTTTGACACCTATATTTGTCCTTTTTATACACCCTTCTTAGATGCACCAAAATGCTGCATTCAGCGGAAATGTTGTTGTTATTGTCACTGTTGTGACCTATACTTCTTGTGTGCTTTGAATAAGCATTGGCAACATTTGGACGTAATGCGCATGCGCGAACTAAATATCTGAATTCCTGGGATTTGAAATGGCCGTGCTGTAAATAAAGGGATGATTTCAGCAACTGCACAGAAAGGTCGTGTAATGTTATAATAACGCGTCATACTTGAGGTCCCTTGGGAATGTCATATCACTGAAATTTGACATCCTTCGCGGTGGCGTGAGTTGCGATAGGAACAAGAGTGCGGATCCTCATGGTCTCCAGCAGGCAGGCATTCACGTAGTGCAGCTGGGAACGGTGGGACAGGGTGGGCAGACTCGCACTAACAACGGCATCAACCTCCTCATGTACCTATTAGGAAGAAACTGTATTAAGAGTATTTTCCGCTAAATATACCACATGCGCCGTTCACTAAAGCAGCGGCTTCAAATGAATAGCTCCTGTTGTGTTTGCGTGTTAAGTTTAACCAAGAAAATCAAATCTCCTCGTGTGTGAAAGCTACAAATAACAGATACAATCTTTCCGATGTCTTTCCATTACATTTGAGCTGAGTTTACTTAAAAGGGGGGAGGTTTAAGCAAACCTCCCCCCTTTTGTGTATAGGTGGAAAAAAGATGTCGGAAAGGTAGCGTTAATCATTATCTGAAGAAGAGGCATTGCTTTTACCAAATTAAGAGTATTTTTCGCTCAATCTACCACATGCGCCGTTCACTAAAGCAGCGGCTTCAAATGAATAGCTCCTGCTGTGTTTGCGTGTTAAGTTTAACAAAGAAAAGCAAATCTCCTCGTGTGTGAAAGCTACACATAACGGATACAATCTTTCCGATGTCTTTCCGTTACATTTGAGCTGACATTACATAAAAGGGGGAAGGTTTAAGCAAACCTCCCCCCTTTTGTGTATAAGTGGAAAAAAGATGTCGGAAACGTAGCGTTAATCATTATTTGAAGAAGAGGCATTGCTTTTACCAAATTAAGAGTATTTTCCACTTAATATACCACATGCGCCGTCACTGAAGCAGCGGCTTCAAAGGGATAGCTCCTGCTGTGTTTGCGTGTTAAGTTTTACCAAGAAAAGCAAATCTCCTCGTGTGTGAAAACTACATATAAAAGATACAATCTTTCCGATGTCTTTACGTTACCTTTTAGCTGAGTTTACTTAAAAGGGGGGAGGTTTAAGCAAACCTCCCCCCTTTTATGTATAGGTGGAAAAAAGATGTCGGAAAGGTAGCGTTAATCATTATTTGAAGAAGAGGCATTGCTTTTACCAAATTAAGAGTATTTTCCGCTCAATCTACCACATGCGCCCTTACTAACGCAGCGGCTTCGCCTGAAGAACTCCTTCTGTGTTGTCGTGTTTGGTTTAACCAAGAAAAGCAACATTTACTCCTGGTTAAAACTTACATATAACAGATACACTTTTTGGAATGTGTAGGTGGAAAAAAGATGTCGGAAAGGTAGCGTTAATCATTATTCTTAAAAGAGGCATTGCTAGCTTTTACCAAATTACGAGTATTTTCCGCCCAATATGTTGCAACCGACCAGCGCTGTCAGGTGCATTTTGCGGTGATTTCGTGATGTCTTACATGGAAATTTGCCCGTAGTAAGGGCGAAAAGCCTGACACGGTTTCAGCGAGGATGTCGCAGCGGAACCGTGCGATTCGCTGCATTCAGCGTCGATTTCGTGATGTCTTACACGGAACATCTGCCACCAGCATTTGCTGGCGGAGCGTACATGGAGAGCACGGCCATCACGAAACAGTGCCCATCTTCGGGAATCTCAGCGGATTTTGGACTCAGCGGACTGTGATGACGGATTGAACTATGCTGCTTGAAATGACGTCTTTCCCGGCGTATCGCACGGCACTGGACTTGTGGACTTGAATGTAGCGGAGATTGTACACCGATTGTTCCCTCGGTCGACCAAACCAAGTCCACAATGAGATTAAAAGATAGTTTAGACGACGAAGCCACAGGTATCTAGTAGGTATGATTCGAAACAAATGAGACACGCATATCCAATGCGGAAATTCACAACTTTATGTATCTATCAAACATAAAGCTTCCGTACATGGTGCGGAAAGTTAAGCCACACATAACACATAAAACCAACCTAAAGATGCGGAAAGGTTTACACTTACGCCGCCTTTACTAAAAATAAACGACA
Organism: Branchiostoma floridae; assembly: GCF_000003815.2. Classification (NCBI taxonomy): domain Eukaryota; kingdom Metazoa; phylum Chordata; class Leptocardii; order Amphioxiformes; family Branchiostomatidae; genus Branchiostoma; species Branchiostoma floridae. The sequence continues at coordinate 95,828 of NW_023365762.1, forward strand.
CATATAGTCCAAGAAAAGATCACGGAAAGCTTTCGGATAGGTACGTTTCTGCACTTCTTCACGTACCTTTCAGGGTGTGTGAACGACACATAAACGTGGGGGAAATCGTGACGGAAATCGAGTGTAAAGGTGGTCAAAAGATCACGGAAACGTCTTAAGAAACGCACGCTTTCCGCCCGTAAAGGATATGGAAATACTGTTATTAACGACGCATTTAAGCATCTAGTAGTTGCGGAAAGGCACCGTGAAAAGTGAAGAAACTTATCTGCAAGTGCTTACGTAGGGGTAACATTAAAGGAAATCTTTACGTACACGGATAGAAGTCGTTAAGTCGCGGAAAGGGTGAAGAAACGTCGTGTTTACGTTGAGTTTAAGCTTGCTTAAATACCAGATTTCGTGCTGTGGGGAGTCGTCCTCGAAAGCCTTGTGTATTTTAATAGAAATTCCAATAAACTTGGCCAGCAATTTTTTTCCCGTCAAAATGCAGGAAATAGCGTTTCAGAGGGTCACCATTTCAAAATTTTCCGGGGGAGCATGCCCCAGGACCCTCTAGGCAGCTCGCACCTGCAGCGCTCGATGGTCCCACAAGTACTTAAAAGACCCCCCCCCCCCCCCCCAGCAAAATCCTGGCTACGGGCATGTGACTTTTATTCAAAGAAATGCACAAACGTAAAACTAGTGTGGTAGCCTAGTATAGCTTACCAAATGCATGTACACTCAAGTCTAGTCTACTAGTGTCTGAGTTCTACATTGGGAGCTATCAAATAAAAGTTACGTATACAGAAAAAAAGTAAGTTACATAATCAAACAGATATAACGTTAGATGTAAGGCTAAGAATACTCCATTCTCCAGTATTCTAATATGTGTAACGTTATCACCTGGATGTGGAAATAGAGGTAGACAGTGACGGAAAATTTGCTCGGCTCAAAACCTATGGAGTAAAGCGTTATTCGAAAGAGTAGTCGGCCCACCCAATATATAACAATTGCAATAACAAATGGGGTAATTTGGAAAAGTCCATTTGTACTAGGTCTTTGCAAGAGTCCATTTTTATGAAGGTCAAATTGGAAATTCTATATTGGATGGGGTTGATTTAGTAAGATTCCATTTAGAAATAATTAAGGAACGGGGGGATATAGAAATATATGAAATAGACCATTTTTGCCCAAGGGAGGGATAGAGAGTGGAATCTATTCTTTATCAATAAACAATTATTATCAATATGATGATGATTGCGATGATGATGATGATGATGATGATGAAGATATCAGCACTCACAGAGTTATATGTGGGAGGAATTTATTACATAGATAGCTTGAATGTATGTTTGATGTATGTTTGATGTATAGGATTTGTTTGATGTTTCTCCCTCCCAACTCAGATTAACTTCTTTCTACAAAATTAGTCTGCCACTTGCAGAAAAACAAAATGCCATTTGCACCATCTAATGCCACGTCATTCCTCCAAATAAAGGCAAATGTGGTCTTACGTCGTCAGACTAATTAAGGTATTGTTTGCTTTATGCATGCATTTTGTTACCGTTATACACTGCACTGTGCGTTCCAAATGTACGAGCAAGCAGAGCCTGTCCGGTCCCCTTTCTCGCGCCCTGACAGCGGCCAAACCAGCGGGCCGCCGTCCCAACCTCCTCCTGTCCACCAGGGTGGTTCCCATGGGCGTGTCCGCCATGACAACGGGACTGACAAGTCGCAAGAAGAGCAAGGAGCGTCTTCACAAACGTACGACGGCCACGCAACGTACACGTATACAGGTAGCTGACATGTTTGTTACTTGTTCTTTTCAGTATTTGTAGTATGGATATATGTTTGTTTTTTTAAACAAGCTGAAAGTTTTCTTTCACAAAACATATTCTTAGCAGGACAAGTGTCTTACCACAAAGCAAACTTCAATGAAAATTGGAGCACCTTAGTTCAGGTACCAGACCAGACCCTTACCTGTATGTTACCAGTATCTTAGATATTCATGATGTGAAAAAAGTAATAATTCATCATCATAATCCTCACTGCATGTCAATCAATGTTTTTGAGGCGGGCCGTCATTGTTCTCCACAGCTAGGAATAGTTGTCACATTACAAATAGCCACTTTACCCCCCCCCCCCCCCTCCACTGTTTTTCCTGTGTAGGCCACACGTACATGTAAGGTCATTATTGATGAAATTCACAATCTTAAAAATGTCCAGGAACAACGGCCCTCAATCCTGGCCTGATATCATTTTGTTGAAATCTCTTTTGACTTATCTATTTTTCATTCATTCATTCATTCATTCATTCATTCATTCATTCATTCATTCATTCATTCATTCATTCATTCATACATTCTGTTCGATATGTGGACGTTAACATCATGATAATCTCTACAGACCGCACGTATCCGACTGAAGCAAGCGGCCGCGGTGCTATCTGTAAATTCATCCGCTCCAACCGCAGCTGCATCGCCGCCGGCATTGCCGTACTGATCGCTGTGGGATTCGCCCCTCTCACGTTCATTAATAAAGAGGTAAATACATTGAAGATGATGTTATATCTTAACACAGTTTCTCTTTGTCGTTTTAATCGAGATGGTAACAAGACAGACCATGCTTTTGTTTTTATTTCCTTAACATTTTCTCAAGTTTGGTATTCTGACAAACGTTTTAGGAAATATCCCAATTGTCCACTACTGTTAACGCCTTGAAGAGTAACCAAGACGACATACGCCAACTGTCCGCCATTGCTGACGCCTTGAAGCGCAACCAAGACGACATGCGCCAACTGTCCGCCACTGTTGACGCCTTGAAGCGCGACCGAGACGACATGTCCGCTACTGTTGATGCCTTGAAGCGCGACCGAGACGACATGTCCGCCACTGTTGACGCCTTGAAGCGCGACCGAGACGACATGTCCGCCACTGCTGACGCCTTGAAATGCGACCAAGACAACATACGCCAACTGTCCACCACTGTTGACGCCTTGAAGCGCGACCGAGACGACATGTCCGCCACTGTTGACGCCTTGAAGCGCGACCGAGACGACATGTCCGCCACTGTTGACGCCTTGGAGCGTGACCGAGATGACATGTCCGCCACTACTGACGCCTTGAAACGCGACCAAGACGACATACGCCAACTGTCCGCCATTGTTGACGCCTTGAAGCGCGACCGAGACGACAGGTCCACCACTGCTGACGCCTTGAAGCGCGACCGAGATGACATGTCCGCCATGTTGGAGCAGCGTTTTGACGAGATGAGTAAGACTGTTTGTGATGTGTGCCATTTCTGCTGATGTATTGAACAATATCGTTCGTTTGCAAAAAGCAAAACATTTTTAGTATAAAACATGATATTTTGCATTAATTATCATGATATTATATATATATATATATATATATATATATATATATATATATATATATATATATATTCCGATGTTAATGTAAAACTCAGATGTTAATTTTAAAACTTGTTTTCCAGCATCTTGCCCTAATGGTTACACAACTTGGAACGGAATCTGCTACAAGGCCTTCAACGTAGAGAAGACCTTCAGCGATGCGACCGCGGCCTGTCGTGAAGACGGAGGCACCCTGGCCATGCCCCGAAACGCCGTGACCAACGACTTCTTGATCTTCTTGTACAAGTCCATGTCCGTGATTGACCATAATGGCTTCTGGTTAGGCCTGCACGATCGGCGCGAAGAGGGAAGCTTCGAATGGGTGGATGGTTCTCCACTTGGGAAGTACAGCTCCTGGGGTCCGGGACAACCAAATAACGGTCTGGGACAACCAAATAACTATGAGGGCAACGAGGATTGCGTTCTATACTCCGCATCGCTATACGACAAGGACAAATGGGCCGACAGGTCATGCGACCGGCCGTTTCGCTTCATATGCCAGGCTGTTTTAGGTACATTTTATAACCTTACCATTTCCGAATACCTTTCTTTCTAAACATAGCATGGTAAAGCTCAATATGTCATCAGCCTAAGACCATCTTAAAGGCCCCTTTACACGAGAAGCGGAATCAGCCGGAATGCCACCAGAATGACTATTCTTTGTAGATTCCTGGAAATTCGTAGCACTTGCATTCTAGAAATTCTCCCCCCGTTCCAGATATTTTGTCCATTCTTGGGGCCACCACGAATGGTTTTGTCATGTTCAAAACTTTCGAAGTGCATTTGAAGGGGAGAAGCATCGAACTGCATTCAAAGTGTGTTAATTTCTAACTATTCTAACTGCAGTAATGATCGCATTCTAATGCATGCATTCCAACATTATTCAAAACTTTCTCGACTCTTTCGACGGAGAACCGAAACGTCAAGCCAATTCGAATCCTGTCAGAATAAACAAGAAATTCTTTTTTAAAAAGCTGTGCCTTGCCGCGTATTTTATGTTATTTTGGTAAGTTAGACTAGATTCTACGCTTAAAAAATTCCGAGTTCCACATGTCGCCCCCCTCCCACCCAAGTTCCTACATACGGAAAGCTTTGGTGACTTCTCCAGGTGCCAATCCAGTCCCAAATCTTCTTTTCACACAATACAAGCTCTATCAAGGACATTCATAGTCACAAATGTCTTTAAAAGGACTAAATGTACTTACCTGGCTAAGAGCGACACCTAGCAACTTCAGTAGTAAATGCAGCAAAAATCCCCGAGTGTTTTACCTCATTATCATAATTTATGTCAGATGAATTATTGGCACATTAAACAGGTTTTGTAAAACTTTTTGACCCACAATGAATATGCATTATTTTTTATTACAAACTAAGTTCCTTCTGATGCAATTTGTGATATATATCTTTATATATAAACATGGTGAGTTAAAGCGTAGATTTATTACGCTGGACCACATACAGTAACATACGTCTAGAAGACCGTTTTAATACTCGCCTGGAATGTACCATTGTTTAAATAAGCCATGAAACTCGGCAAGGAAAGAAGGGCCTTTGGAAGGGGCTTTGGAAGGGCTGGGTTAACAGGTTGAACCATGGATCCAACCATGGAAAAAACTGAGCGTAAGGCCTTGCCGCTGGCGCGGCAAGGCAAAAATATGTGGACAAAAGAATATCTGGAATGCAGTGAGAATGTCTAGAATATCCTATAAATACCCAGGAATAGATAAAGAACAGTTAATCTGACGGTATTTCGGCTGATTCGTTCTCATGTGAAGATATAAGGTCCATTTGGAATTCCCGCCCGAATGTGGCACGAATTTTGCAAATACTTCATTCCGGCTGCTTTTGCTTGATTCCTGCTAATTCCGTTTCAGGGTGAAGGCCCTATAACGCACGTCACTCATTATCTCAACTCTGCTGTTTGTTTTCAGGTCGTCCCTAGGCGACAGACGGAACTACTAGTATCTGCACCACTGGAAAGCAGATCTCCAGACATCCACAGTAAAACTACTAGCCAGTTAAACGATAAATATGAAAATGCACCAATGGACCCATACAGCACATTGTTTACAAGTTTGTTTAGTGGTAGACTAACGCACGAGAAAGAGTGAATACGCACCAAAGCAATGATACAGTTCTGTAGAATGGTAAACACGTTCGCTATTTGAAAATGACACTACTGTAGTAGCTCCTACTGTATATGTAGATGTATACGTAAAATCAGTGTGGTAGCCTGTGTAAAGTACCTAATGCTATGTAGATATAGGTGTGTTTTTTCAGTACCTAGACATACTCTTTGGTACGGTATAATGTAGCAGTACATTTGTTCCGTTTTGTCATGTCTGTGTTGTTCACAGCACTAATACTGATGGGAATGAAAACTAAGCTAATAGAATCAAATATCGTGTGTGTATAGTGTACCTGCTTTTAATTAACGAGGGGGTGTGGCAAGTTTGCCTCCACCGTCTGGAGAAATTTCACAAAGTCATAACTTGATATCCAATAACCTGTAGACGCTAAAGGGATCTTTCTGTTTGTAGTTTGTCTCATACAACATAATAACAATAAGTTATTTTCAATAATATCTATTGCTTGTTTCTCTTCAAAAGCTATCTTAGATTTATAGAGTGATAAAAAAACTTAATTGTACGTCACCAGTGATGTTGCTAATCTTTAAATACTCTTTGAAATATATCGTTGCACGTATTATGATAATGAGCAGACAGCTCATGAATATTCATTTAAGGTCTGGCCAGATGTTGTAGTTTGTATCTTATTATACTTATATACGAGCTTTCAAAGTGACACTAATATCCATGGATATCTACTTGTTGGAAATGGAATGTACTCAATCAAAACTTCGTTGCATCTGTTAATTGTAGCAACGCCAGCTGCATATTTACAGCGTCTTCAAAATATATTCAAATCCTTTTACATATGAACTCTGAAAGAACGGAAGATCAAGATACAAGATTAATTAAAGATTAATATTTAATCTTTTATTGTGTTTTAAATCTTATAACCAAGCTCTAATGATAAATGGAATGCACTGCTGGGTTAGTGTATCTGTGTTTTATCATTAGTTCCTCTCTGCCTTCGATCACTATTATTTCTAGTAAAACAGCCTGTACAATTTGATCTGAAAATGATAATAAAGTTTATTGCAAATTCTTGCCCGTGGGCTAATTGCAGGTAACATAAAAGACTCAAAGTAAACATTAAAAAACTCAATCAACAGGCAATCACTAGAGTTCAAGTAAAATTATTAGCGCATTGAAATAAATCACTTACGCTATCTGTGCTAGACGTTCCTAAAATGGCAGATATAGTTATCATAGCTAATACGGTTGTTAGGCCCCTAGGCATGACCTGACATTATCTGAAGGCCGAGAAAAATACCCACCCCTAGCGCTCACCAATGGATGCCACAGAGATGACAGAAGAATTTTTAATCAAATTATTTGGAGGAATCGGAAACCAGCGCTGCGAAAGTCCCCCAAGCAAAGATTCCTCAACTGATATATTTAAATATTTCCTGCTTGCAATTCTTAACCAATTCATGTAGTAGCCAAGGTTCGTGTGAAATATTTTCAGATTAGCCATTGCTGATCATTCAGAGAAACTTTCTCTCATATCACGATTTCGGTGGTTCAGCCCTGCGTTCTAATACTGATGACGTCCAGTATTCAGTCAATAACTGGTTCTTACAGGCAGACTTTTTTCATTTCCGTAAGATTTCGAAGACAAACAATTCATCCTATGTAGCAATGAATATGATTATTCCGTTTGACGTCCCTTGAATTTTCATTTACATTCCCATTTGTCTGTGAATTTTCCATTGGTGAATTTTACTGGTGACGTCCAGTACTCAGACAATAACTGGTCCTTACAGGCAGACATTTTTTTTTATTTCCGTAAGATTTCCAGGAAACATTCGAAGACAAAAATTTCATCCGATGTAGCAATGAATATGATTATTCCGTTTGACGTCCCTTGAATTTTCATTTGCATTCCCATTTGTCTGTGAATTTTTCATTGGTGAATTTTACTGGTGACGTCCAGTACTCAGACAATAACTGGTCCTTACAGGCAGACATTTTTTTTTATTTCCGTAAGATTTCCAGGAAACATTCGAAGACAAAAATTTCATCCGATGTAGCAATGAATATGATTATTCCGTTTGACGTCCCTTGAATTTTCATTTGCATTCCCATTTGTCTGTGAATTTTTCATTGGTGAATTTTACTGGTGACGTCCAGTACTCAGACAATAACTGGTCCTTACAGACAGACATTTTTTTTTATTTCTGGAAGATTTCCAGGAAACATTCGAAGACAAAAATTTCATCCTATGTAGCAATGAATATGATTATTCCGTTTGACGTCCCTTGAATTTTCATTTGCATTCCCATTTGTCTTTGAATTTTCCATTAGTGAATTTTACTGGTGACTTCCGGTACTCAGACAATAACTGGTCCTTACAGGCAGACATTTTTTTTTTTTATTTCCGTAAGATTTCCAGGAATCATTCGAAGACAAAAATTTCATCCGATGTAGCAATGAATATTATCATTCGGTATGACGTTCCTTGAATTTTCATTTGCATTCCCATTTGTCTGTGAATTTTCCATTGGTGAATTTTACTGGTGACGTCCAGTACTCAGACAATAACTGGTCCTTACAGACAGACATTTTTTTTCCGTAAGTTTTCCAGGAATCATTCGAAGACAAAAATTTCATCCGATGTAGCAATGAATATGATTATTCCGTTTGACGTTCCTTGAATTTCCATTTTCATTCACATTTGTCTGTGAATTTTTCAAACTAGAATGTGTTGATTCCAACATCACGAATAGACTCTTGTGAGTTTAGATTTCGTATGACATCAAGCTACAGCATGTTTGATTTAATGTTCATCACCTTCACCAAGAAGTTAGTTAGTTGTTTGTTGATTGGTTTATGAAAAACGGAACAACTATAAGAATTAAGTCAGAGGGGCGAGTAAGAACAGAAAGAAACAAACATGCCGCCACCCGGGATCAAACCCGGGTCGGCAGATTCCAAATCGAACGTGCAAGCCGTCCGGCCAAAAGGCTTAAGCCGTTAGGCATCTTCGGTTTATCAGTCTATGAATACCACTGTTACATAACACTTTTGACCAGGGATGATTTAAAATTTGAACTGCACGTATCAGTATTATCCTTCAAATATTTGCGTCTTGGGCAGGCCATATGTGTTATTGATTATTTGACGCCGTATGAGTTAATAGGAGAGGCCCGGACAAATCCCAAAGTGTTGCCTCCTCTGTTCAAAGATCATTTCGAGGCAGAAGTGAAGTTGATCTTGATTGTAGGATTCGAACTCGCACCAAACCCGGGCCGCCGCAGACCACAAACACAACACCGCAAACCACTACTACAAAAGCTCAGAGCATTTAGGCATGGTCAGTTTGGCGGCGCTTGAACCCTACTGTTACACTACTCCCCCTTTTCTTTCCAAGATTTGTCTTCGAATCTCCGAGTTCAATATCCCTGTGTGGCACATCTAGTCTGTTTCTCAAATGGGAACCAATGTAACCGTTACAGGATGATCTTGTTTGTTTTCTTCTCTTCGTTTGAACGTGTTTGTGTCTGATAGTTTCCTTATTGGGCATGTTGTGTTGTGTTGAATGATTCGTCAGCCCTGTACAAACTGTCAACAGTAGTGCAGATCCTGTCAGAAGGAGAGAAAGTCGCAGGACAGCAGGCTGACAGCGCCGCCCCCGTACAGTACACACCGCCCGGACCCTCACGACTGGTGTCGGTACCTGTAGCTTCGTACGTGTCGTTTCCTTTCATGAAGATATAGGTGCAGACGTTCTCTACGCCTAATTCATTAGCGATGTCTTCGTCGGTAGCCATCGCCGCCATCCTTGGGGGAAGCGCTGGTGGGGCCTCCGTCTGTTGTTGGATGCTGCTGCCATTAAAACTTGTCATACTTTCGTCGGCAAATGCTTTGACTTCATGCTCGGTGGGATTGCGATCGTACGTGTCGTTTCCCTTCATGAAGATATAGGTGCAGACGTTCTCTCCGCCGAATTCATTAGCGATACCTTCGTCGGAAGCCATCGCCGCCATCTTTGGGGGAAGCGCTGGTGGGGCCTCCGCCTGTTGTTGGCTGTTGCTGCCATCCACACTTCCTTTGCTTTCGTCGGCAAATGTTTTGGCTTCATGCTTGGTGGGTTTGCGATCATGCTCAGCTGTCTCCAGATCTTCTCCCCCAAGACGACCGTCTTGCGCGTCTTCTTGTTCAGTGAGGTTCTGATCTCGCACCTCGCTCTTTTTGCCGTGGATTTCCTGACTGTTGAGGCGATCGGTTGGCTTACTGGCTAGATGATGGTCGGTGTCGTTGTCCCAGTTGTCGTACGTGTGGTTCATGGTGTCCTCCTCACCCACTGTAGTGCCTCCTTCTTGTAATTCATCGTCGTTCTCGTAGACGTGGGGCTCGTTTTCGTACAAACAGTCCTCATGTTGTTTGTCTTGTACCTCTTTAGACTCGACAGTGCTATCGTTGTCGTAGACGTGGGACTGGTTGTCGTACGAACAGTCCCCACGTTGCTTGTCTTGTACCTGTTTAGACTCGACAGAGCTATCGTGCGAACACTCTTCGTAGTCATCATTCTCGTAGTGGCTGGTGTTGGCTGCAGGGAGTGCTGCAGCCGGTACCATTGCAGCCTTTTTGTTCAGACCTACTTTGATGACAGCGCAGATGAAGGCGAATAGCAGGACGCCTAGGGCTACAGCGACTATTACAACAGCTGTGCTCACGTGGGCTTCCGGTACATTGACCTCTTCATCAACTAGCTAGATTAATAAAAAGGACATCCAAAAGTCATAACTGACTTCCCGTTTAGAATGATTATTGATAGTACGTAAGGCTAACTCTACTACATACATATTTTCTCATTTGTTCTGCAAGTAGATGTAGATTTGATTTCTCCAATAGATATTGTGTAAACAAGACTACATAAAATACAACACAATAAAACCAATTTGATGAAAAATTTACATCAACGGATAAAAGCTACCAATGCAAGTCGGTTAATCAAATCTGTTAGTCTTAAAATAATGTGTGCTAGTTTAAGCACTGTCAGAAAAAGATGTATTACGACCATTGAAAGTCATACACGAATGATTATCTTCCGGCACATATGGAGCAGATTTTCATATGGCATATACTGATTTGAATATAAATATTATGCAGGCTACCCAAGAAGATCACTAAGTGGACCAAATAAATCTGGTTACAATAGACACGATTTCCAATAATTATCTGCCAATGGAAAAATCATCTACGTTTCCACGAAAAGTGGTCACATTGGCCAGCTGATTCTTTTGTGGAGGTGGTTACTTGTTAGACTTTACCAATCGTGTGAAAGAAATTTAAAATACAAACCTTATTTGTATGATTCAGCGAAGTCGTGGTTTCATCGGCTGTATACGTAGACTGTTCTATCTTCGTAGTTGCAGGAAGGGTCGTTTTTCCCTGATCCGGTGTTGAAGAAACAGAGGCCAATGGGGCCCAGTCCGGTCGCGGTCCGCAAGTTACGGACTCGAAACACGCGATTCGCGAGGAGTTGGCCATGTGGCGAGCAAACCCCTCCCAGCCTTCGTCGTCACATTTGAAAGGGTTCTGGTCCAATTGGAGGTAGGTTCCGGTCATTCGGACAAGGTCATCGCTAGACATGACTGTCAGATGATTGTGACTTAAGTCGATGAACAGGGCGCCTCTTGGTGGGCTTTCAACTGCGATCATCGGTATGGTTAAGAGTTCGTTGTGAGAGAGGTACAACTCCGTTAGCTTCGCGAGGTCCGTAAACGCATCATATATGATAAAGTTACAGTAATTTCGTCTCAGATCCAAGATTCTTAGGTCTTCTAACCCTTGGAAACTGTAACGGTTGATGAAGCGAAGAGAATTACATGTTAAGCTCAGTATGTGAAGATGTGGCAGATGAGAGAATGCTCCCGCTTCGATGCGCTGGATCGCGCTTTTTCGGATGAAGAGACGGGGCCGTGTCAGACTCGGAAGCCTGAGAGAGCTCTGCTTCAGAGTTTTGTCGGATAAGCTGTGGAGAAGAGTATGCTCGTATTGCGAGGGAGTTTTGATGTCGCAGAGTTTCTCGAAGCGTCCATGGCGAGTGCAACTCAAGAGGGGAGTCTCTGATCTCGGCATTGTTACAGATGTGCACAGTTCTGCGCATGGGCGTCCTGCAACGCTTTCGAAAGCGAGCAAGAGAAGGAACGTTTTCACGAAGACATTACTAGTAGACACCATCTTCAGCATGATAAATGTCAATGATCTAACTCTAAATGTTTTATATACTAATTCGGTCAAATCTTCGAACAGGACGATTCTACGTGTACTAGCGAGTCGAATGAGTCATGATTCCTTCAAATGAAGCGAAAGTCCCTTGAACCAACTAAGAAAGCAATCACACCTTTGTATCACATGGTTAGTAGTGGTTCGTGTCGTGCAAAAACGATCACCATACCTTGGGTAGAACTAGCTGATACATCACTTGCCCCGTGCAGTCGTCTATCATAAGGCCTCTCGATAACAATGTTACAGCCGCAGCAATAGCTAGCTGATAAAAAACTCTTAGATGAAAAGATGAACAAATTAAACGACATGAAAGGCGACTAAACATATCTCGAGGTCAAATCAATAGAAAAAAAAACTCCATCGAACTTGGAAGGTTCCTAAAATTGCTACAGAGGACTGGAAGGACCTTGCAAAATACCTCTCCGAATGGAGATGCAAAATGACGACCAAACAACTGAAATCAGAAGAAGCTAGACCGATATTCCTACCGCAGAACAAAAGTGAACCACTGAAGTTGTTAGAAGAAACACAGCGGTTTTGACAGAACAGCGTTGGCCCACGGATGTGTGCTATGCGGTATGTAGCGATCACCTAGTACCTATATCGCAATACACTATGTAAGACTTTTCAGTCAAACGTGCTGTTGTAGCGTAGATACGAACTATACGTTGGATTTAACCATGGACCGATGGATGCCAAAAGGTGACAGCAACCTATCCAACCAAACTGGTCGGAGAAACCGAAAAGACTGTGCCGTGAAAGAATCCGAAGTTAAGACGCCTCATCAAACTGAACTGATACAAGAGTACACAGTGAGCTCCTAAATGCAATACTGTTTGTGTTGACTGTACAATTTATGGCACTGAGCTCATGAAGGAATCTTGTTACATATCATTTGATTGGCCGTAGCTGACCAATCGCAAAGACTTTGTCATAAATCACGGTTTCGCAGACAAAAATTTCATCCAATCTTGTCTGTGACTTCAATAATGTTTGTGTTGACTAAATAATTCATTCCACTGAGGGAATCTTGTTACATATCATTTGATTGGCCATAGCTGACCAATCGCAAAGACTTGGTCATAAAACATGGTTTCGCAGACAAAAAATTTAATTCAATCATGTCTGTGACTTCTATTTGACTGCTTTCCAATTTCGATGAAGTACATTCCTAACACCTTTCTTGCACAAATTCGCAGACAAAAATTTGATCCAATCGTACAGAGTAGTGGGCTGATAACTGCAACAATGTTCGTATTGACTAAAGAATTCATTCCACTGAGGGAATCTTCTAACATATCATTGGATTGGCCATAGCTGACCAATCGTAAAGACTTGGTCAGAACTCAAGGTTTCGCAGACGAATCCTATCTTGTCTATGGCTTCTGTTTTCCTGTCCTTCAATTTCGATGAAGTACATTCCTAACACCTTTCTTGCACAAATTCGCAGACAAAAATTTAATCCCATCGTACAGATTAGTGGGCTCATAGCTGCAATAATGTTTGTGTTGACTGAACAATTTATTGCACTGAGGGAATCTTGTTACATATCATTTGATTGGCCATAGCTCACCAATCGCAAAGACTTTGTCATACATCAAGGTTAAAATCTGCATTCTAAATCTGATGACGTTTACTACAAAGGAAATGCCTGTTCTTGCCAGACAGTTAATATCCCAATACCTTTATTGCACATATTCACAGACAAAAATTTCATCCAATGTTGTCTGGGACTTTAATTTGACTGTCCTCCAATTTCGATGCAGTCAAATTTCTGTACGTGAATTTTCCAATATTGTTACATATCATTCGATTGGCCATAGCTGACCAATCGAAAAGGCTTCCTAAGAATTTGTATTCTAAATCTGATCGATGATGTTCAGTATTGAGGCAATGCCTGTTCATTCCAGACAGTTACCATTCCAACATCATTCTTTCACACATTCACAGACAAAAAATCTCATCCCATCTTGTCTGTGACTTTAATTTGGCTGTCGTCCAATTTCGACGACGTACATACATTCCCAAAATATTTCTTGCACACATTCGCAGACAAAGATTTCATCCAATCTTGTCTGTGACTTTAATTTTACTGTACCCCAATTTCGATGAACTACATACACCCCAACACCTTTCTTGCACAGATTCGTAGACAGAAATTTTATCCAATCTTGTCTGTGACTTTACCCTTCAGCTGGGAGAACTTGTAGGTCCATAACACTGTCTGTACAGGGGAAAATAGACATAAACCAGCAGTCAACAATTTCAACATCATTAAGAATGTTAACATATTTCTTGCTATTCGGACCAATTTCGATGAAATACATTTCCAACACCTTTCTTGCACAAATTCGTCAGATATTGCATCAAATCGTAATTCATCAAAGCGTACACAGTCATAACAGTATCGCTCATAACTGCAATAATGTTCGTTTTGACTAAACAATTTATTTCACTGAGGGAATTTCGTTACATATCATTTGATTGGCCATAGCTGAGCATAGCTTCCGAATTCCCAACATCTTGCACAAATTCGCAGACAAAAAATTTCATCCAATCTTGTCTTTGACCCAAAATATCCGGAAACACAAACGTTAACACACACACACACACACACACACACACACACACACACACACACACAAACACAAACACAGACCTTTTATCTTTGGACTCTCCTGTCGACTTGACAGATGAGCAGGCAGACAGGCATTTGCCCAGCCCCTACCCACATACCAAATAACATCGTAGTCCATCAAGAGGTTCTCAAGTTATGATGTCCACAAATATCCGGAAACACAAACACACACACACACATGTACACACACACACAGACACACATACACACACAGACACACACACAGACACACTCAAAACTATACCTCCATTTTTCATGGAGATATTCAAAACGTGAGGAGAAAATACAATACACACGACTGTTTGTTTTTTTATTATCCTTTCATTTATTCCGAAGGTGACTCCTTGTCATGACAATTCAGCATAAATTAACGCCGTATTGCACAGAGCTGGAACGGATGCGGCTTCAACGTCAGACGAAATATGCCGTCGGTGTTTGGAGCAGGAGCGCCCTCTGGCGTTATGAAGGTGAAGGACTGCAGCAGGGTGGAGAAGAACAGGAAAAGCTCCATCCTGGCCAGCTGCTCACCGGGACACACACGGCGGCCTGAAAATAAAACATGCCTAGTTTGAAGATCCGACATAAATGAAAAAGAACAGAAAGCATGTGATAATCAGTGTGGTGAAATACGTGTTAGGCTTAGGTCACATTTCCAAACCGGGGCCCGACCGGGGCAGCTTTCGGGAGCAAAAAGAATGATATAAAAGACATCAAAATACACAAAATGCCAAAATGAGATTCATGGGCATAATACGTGTATATTTCTAGGCTTAATACGGGCGTGTTGGTTGCACGGATGGACATGACTCTCTTCCTCCATCCTTCTAATTTTTCGTTTCTTAAAACATCCCGGCCGGGCCACGGTTTGAAAATGTGACCTAAGCCTAACTAGGGGTGGGTACCGGTACAGAAAATGCAGGTCCATGTACGGTCCAGGTACAGAGGTACAGAGTCCTGACCTGAGCCTGGACCTAATTATCTGTGGATGAGCGATACTGAAAACAATGGTCCATTTCGCTACAAAGGACTCTGTTTGGTGGAGTATACGACGTCCATTGGCGTTTAAAATCATATCTCCATGTAAACAACACTCATTACTTCTGATTTATACCAAGTCTGACTGTAGAAAGTCTGTAAGACTGTAAAAATTGCTTACAACTCTCCTCTTTTTCGCTCTTGTTCTTTTCTTTGACCTGTAAGTCCCAAAACACGTGAACGCCTGCCGGTATAATCTGTTCATTTTCGAATCGGTCCAACATTCTGTCCACTGATTTTTTCAGGTCCGGTTTTTCTGTACCGGTCCGACAAGAAAAACCCGGTTTTGTACAGGTACCCATCCCTACGTGTAACTGTAACATATTCGAGCATGGTAATTACCTCCTGCAAAAGGCATGAATGACTGAGGCTTGTTGACAACGTTCCCTTCCGCGTCCAGAAACCTTTCGGGGTCAAACCGGTCCGGGTCAGGCCAGTAGACGGGGTCCATGTGGAGGGAATGCAGGTTCACCAGCACCTGGGCCAACCAAGGATAAAATGATGCCACGAACACAATTTCTCGAAAAGAAGAAGACTTCATTGGTAAGGATGGATAAATTTTAAACAGATCTTAACTTCAACTAGACTGCAGGTTACTTCAAAGTGTGTGCCTACCTGTAAATAAATAGATAATTTCTGCAACGGTACAGAAAAAGGTCGTGTAATGTTATAATTAGTGATGCGTACCTAAACTCAGGTTCAGGTATGTGTGTTAGAAAATTGTGTTTTTTTAGCGGACAGGGGGGGGGGGGGTGTCGTACATGTAAAATTGCATGTTAGCATGAATTTGACACGCTATGTGAAAAATACATGCAAATCATATACAATCAGTAGTAAACACAAAATGGTCTGTAATAAACACACAATTTTTCTGTCTTTTTCCAGTGCAAATTTCACTGTCTATGGAAGTTTTTAAATGGTTTAGAACAAAAAAAAAAGAGAATAGAAGTGAGAGATAGACAAGTCCAGTTCTAGTTCCAGGTTTAAGGTACGCATCACTAGTTATAATAACGAGTCATACCTGAGTTCCCTTGGGAATGTCGTATCCCTGCACTTTGACGTCCTCCGCGGTGGCGTGAGCTGCGATAGGAACAAGTGTGCGGATCCGCATGACCTCCAGCAGGCAGGTATTCACGTAGGATAGCTGGGAACGGTGGGACAGGGCGGGCAGACTCTCACCAACAACGGCATCAAGCTCCTGCTGCACCTGTGTGGACAATCATCACCGATTACAATTGAAGAAGAGTGCGGATCCTCATGGTCTCCAGCAGACAGGCATTCACATAGGTTAGCTGAGAACGGTGGGACAGGGCGGGCAGACTCGCACCAACAACGGCATCAAGCTCCTCTTGTACCTATTATATATAGGAAGAAACTGCATAATAGATAATAATACTTACCATGTGCAGGCAAGTAAAAACTAAGAAGATCTTGCCATTTTTACTTAGGAGCCAACGTTTCGATGACCATCTGTCATCTTCGTCAGGGCTATACTGACTGGTTTACAGTGCAGTGGAGCTAGGTGTTAATTAAGGATCAGCGATCACCCATTGGAAATTGAAGCTGGCAGATATAACCGAACTCCTCCTGATGATATACTATTGTTTATTTTGCGACAAGAGTCTCATGTATGTAGAAAACGATTACAATTTGTCCTAGAGTGTTCACTGTACAAAGATCTGCGAAATGTACGAGGGGCGTGCAATTAGTAATGGTCCTGACCCATTTCCCATAGCAGGAGATTAATGAAACTTGGCACAGTTATTAGTCTTTCTCTTCATAGGAATCACCCAGAGTTATGCATTTCTCCCATCGTTTGATGCAGCTCTGGACACCGATTTTGTAGGACACCCCAGGTTGGTCCTCCAACTGATGCCTCATCAATGGCACAAGAGGGACGACCAGGTCTGGGAGCTGTTTCCACAGACTTCCAGCCACGTTTGAATTCAGGATGCCAGCGTATTACAAGGTCATATGATGGGGCATCATCACCATAAGTTTCATTTATTTCATCAAAAGTCTTCTTTGGTGTGCGTCCTTTCAAATACAAAAACCGGATCACTGCGCGACACTCAACTGGTTCCATTTCACACCTGGTCCATTTCGCACCTGACTAAGTTCAAACACCAGTAAATCAGAAACCACAATTAGTTCAGAGCTGTCTTTTGCAACATAACCCATAGAGATATGAATTATTACACATACAAAATTTCATTTAGATCAGACAACTGGAAGTGGGTCAGGACCATTACTTATTGCACGCCCCTCGTATTCGGAACGAAGGAAGATCTGTTCAAATACCTTATGTCATCATCTAACTATGATATACTGGAAAAACTCTGAAACTTCGTCTACACATACTTTAAGAAGAGAGAAAAACCATGTAAACTATAGTATATGTATAGCTTTCCGTTTAAATAATAATACTCCCTTTGTACCAAACTGACTTTATTTAGCCCCAATGAGGCATGAATATGCAATAAACTGTATAATTCTGTACATATGATATATATACAGGAAAAAAATAAATAGAATAAAACAAAAGAAGATGAAATACAACTGTTGAGCAACAATACTGAACTACTGCGGTCCAAATGTAAAGTCACATGCATAGATATTGTTAAGCAACAATGATGACACTATTTTCAGTTCTTAAGAATGCTGTCCCATATGTATACCTTATTTTGGACATCGGGGTTCAGGGTCATGAAGAGCAGACTCCAGAGCAGTGTGTTGGTTGTTGTCTCAGTTCCTGCGAAGAAAAGTTCCGTGGTCACGTGCAGGACATTCTCCTCCGTCAGACCGTCCACCTTCTCCTGTTGTTCAACCTCCAATAGGCAGAAGTCGATGAAGTCTCGCGGGTTTTCGCGATCCAGGTGTTCCCGATGGCGCGAGATCTCCTCTCTCAGTACATTTCGGACTTTGGAGTTCTCTTCCAAAGCATTGACGAAGGCTCTGTTCACTGGAGCATATGCGTGGGAATAATAGTAAAGTTTGATTGCAAATTCTTGCCCGTGGGCTAATTGCAGGTAACAGAGATCCAAACAGTGTAAAAACAATCTCACAAGTGTCTACTCTAGTCTAAAACTAGTAAAAACTAACTCTAGATCCTGGTTTATTGGATTCGACTCCTTTTTCGAAGACAGCTGTGAAAGACGAAGGATCCCTCCTTTTCTATCATGTGTGGGTTTTGTGATGTTACAAGGAGAATTGTTTTCTTTTTGTCAGTGAATGTGAAGAAGTTTGGGTGGAATTCGGTCGCCTCTTCGATCTTGCATGGCATAAGACAGTATCACATTAAAGTTGAGGAAGGAGTTTAGCCGGCAGAGGAGTAAATTGGCAAATTTACACCCCTGTCGGCTAAACTCCTTCCCCAACTTTAATGTGACACTGTCTTATGCCATACAAGATCTGCTTGGAGATTGCTGAATGGTGGCGCTGTGGCAAGGACGCTGTCCAAAACGTAACTCAATTCCTTAAGAGTTATTGAAACTTCAGCCACGTAAAGGTTTTTTATTATTACCTCATCTTCCTGCGACCAACAGCTCTATCCACGTTAGCTGTGCAAAATATTGTTCAAAGGACGAATTCGACCTACCGACAGGAACAAACCGTAGCAAGGGGAAAGCGCCGATGATCCGCCCAGTTCCGACTTCGAAAGTTATCGCCGCAATCGCTTTATAGAGCTCCCGGAACGTCTCATCCTCGTAGTCGTAGCGCTTCCCGACCGTCATGGAGCAGATGATGTTTGAAACCGCCACAGAGACGTCATGAGCGATGTCAACGGGCTGTCCGTTGCTTTCTGCAATCTGAACAGAATTCGTTTTTCAGTTAAATGATGGCTCATTCTCCTATGCAGAGACATCCAACGGAGCCTCTTGTCTGTACTCTGCTATCTCAACCGTCACCATCAGTTCCGGTAGTGTGGGCGTCGCCACAAACCAGCTGTCAGCCAATCAGAGAATAGGCCTTTCAGTTTTCAAAAGGGGTCTCGCATATAGGGGTAAGCTCATTAATATTTTATAAGCAAGTTGGTCAGGATCTGATGGTGACGTTTTAGATAGCATGTCTCTGCCTAGCAGAATTTGATGGCTTTGTCCAGATGAAAACGGTCTTCTATTTAAAGGTGTTGGTGAGACGTACGTACTGTGTACGTCTATTGCACATCGTAGCCATTTTTGTTTTCAAAACAAAGGATTTATGAAACAATTCCTAATCATAGAACACAAAAGATCATGTATTGCATGATTTGGTGGTCAACTTTTAAATATTGTAAGACTTATTGACAGATCAATCCTTATAACACCTCCAGTGATTTGACCACAGATCTCAGAATACTACAATGTTTGGTTTGATTTCATACAGATCTCTATTAGTGACTGATATGTCACTATTCTTCCTGGAGTCCGGAAGATTTGTAGAGGATCACCAACTCTAGACGGAAGGATTTGCACCATCGCACACCGCACCATCGCACGTGTGATTGGTTCTTTAACGTGCGTGGGGTGAGGCCCTCCCCAAACACTGGACCTCCATTTAACGTCCTATCCGAGGGACTTTCCCATGAGCACATGATCGGTGACACGGCAGGATTCGAACTCGAGACCTCTCGGACCGAGCCAAACACGCCATGTTCATCCGCTGTTTTCATCTTACCTTGTTTCGGAGACAACTCGCTTCCTCTCGGATGTTGTCCTCAATGCTGCCACGTCCGACCTTCATGCCCAGATTCTTCAGGACGGTGGTGGCAAACCTCTTCCTCTGTCTGTACCCGGGACCCCAAGGGGCACCAAGTATGCCTACAGAAACAAAAACATATCTTTAACATGTAATCATTAAAACATACACATGTCAAAGCACTGAGAGGACACCACGTGACTCTCGTGACAAGCGATCTTGTGGATACGTGACGTCAGCAATTGGTCAAACGTGACAGGAAGTTTATAACGCCCACCGGCCCTGTTCAGTGATGGCTGGTAGCCATATACATCAGGGCACTCTACAGTTGTAGACATGTACAGTAGTACGACTTTTGTCGAGAAAAGCCAATAGTACTTAGTGAATAGAAGTTTACCTTTTCCGAAACCAACAAGCACATCAAGCAAGTATCCTGGTATCGTAGAGGCGAACAGCTCGGACCTGTCCACGAGCGCGTCCTTGACGGCAGTGTAGCCGTTCAGAAACACCTCATCTTCCATCCCCATTCTTAGGGTGAAGACGTCCCCGTACTGTCGCCTCCACGCCGCCAAGGCCCGGAGGTGCCCGAAAACAGGCACACGTCCTGCCGGGTAAGGAGGCAGGTTCCGGGAACGCCTGAAGACGGCACATACCAGGAGGAAAGTCGCACAAAGGACAAGGAACGTCTGCAGAGTCAGCCCAGAGATTTGCAAAATCTCCTGGACGGACCCAGCTATCCACTGGACTGTCGTACCAGCCATTTTCTCACGAATGCAGTGGGTACCCCAGTAAGATGAGAATTAGGCGACCTATGATCTCCACTGTTTGCATAATGTTTACCCACGAAGTGGTCAGGTGAATTCGCAGGTACAAAGGCCACAGCAAGTAAATTTTATGGATGACATCCTCTACAGACTGCAAAAAATAGTGAGATAGGGCGAAAAAAAACAAGACGGGTAAAAAAACAAGATGGATAAATTTTCAAAATAGACCCATAAACATATTGTAACAAGAATTTCGAAGCGATAAAACATAACAGCACAGCTACAAGTCATTCATTCCTGTATTCAAGACGTGCACTGTTATTGTAAATGTGACACGAGTGTGGTAGATTGGTATTACTTACCAAAATAGCAACTACACTCTTGGCTTCCACCTCACAACTATCCAACTTCTACGGTCCTGGTTACCTCGCTAATGTTACTCGCCGTTGACCATCTCCAAAGAAGAAAAAAATTCTTTATTTTCTGAAACCATGCAAAACATAATGATCGCGCTGATGTCATATGTACAATTTACTTACTGTGGCCTAAGTAAACAACTTGGGCATATTTTCATTTCAGACATTCCATTAACTACAAAGGGGTGAACGTGGGTCTTTTTTTAGCCAGTTCTGTTAAAAGCTTCTTTCAGTTATAGGTTTTGTACGAAATGTACCAATATCCTGGATTCCAATAAAGCATGATATGAGCGAATAAAATTATGAGTGCTTTAGCACCAAATAAGGTGATTTTTGCTGTTGTGTGGTCACACTACAGTTGCTGTACCTGTTATCTCGGTGGCCAATATATCAATACTGACCAACAGGTGACCCCAGCTTATGTTGGAAGAGTAACCCGGGGATTTGATATGTTCACCCAGAGGCTATCGTTTTAGGGTCTTCATGAACACTGAAACTGATCATGAACTAGCAGGAATCAAGCAGAACCAACCGGAATGAAGAATTTGCAAAATCCGCGCCACATTCGGATGGGAATTCCAAAATAATGGACCTTTTATCCCCTTCACACGGGAAGGAATGAGCCGAAATGCCGTCAGAATACCTATTCTTTGTCTATTCCTGGGTATTTGTAGTACATGCTAGACATTCTCACTGCGTTTCAGATGTTCTTGGGGCTACATTCTGACAGGATTTGAATTGGCTTGCTGTTTCGGTTCTCCGTCGAACTGCGGTTATGTGAATATATTGGAGTGGCCATATAGAGGTTTTTTCTGAATTCCAGAGTACCACATTCTCAACCACCTTTCCACATCGACGTATATAGTAGTGTGCATATCTGTTTCCTTTGTAACACTCATAAGTTCTTGTATTACCGGTAGATATTTTTCAATACATTTTTTCCACCTTATAAGTGATACTAGGATACCACATGTGCAATTCTTTTTACAAATATAAAAAAAAATTTCTTGGCTGTTGTTCAATGTTATGTTGCTTTAATCATTGTTACAGCATTTAAGGTCTGCATTTTGAAAATTTATCTAAGGACTATTGGATATAACAGGTTCTATGTTGAATAAGCTTATTATATACTAGTTGGTGCAAATGTATGAAAAATAGAGAAACAAAGCAAAGCACTTTTATCAGAAATTCTATTATGCATTTATGTAAAAGAATTTTAACATCACTATATTGCAATGCTCTCAGAACATGTCCATCAAATAATGCAACTGCAACAGTATTGATATACTTCTCCTATAAGATACTTCTCCTATAAGTGCCTAAGTGTATTTAGATCTCAGATCTCATCACAGATAATGGTATATATAATATATTCTTCATCAACTTGCATTTTTCTATTAATATCTACCTTTCTAAAGGTGAAGAGATTTTTGATGAATTTGAAGGTTTCGACAATTTTGTTTATGATGTATTTCAAGAAGCTATGTGAAACAATTTGATGGCCCTCAAAAGGATAATGCAATAATTTCTCTACATTTCGTTTCCTTATTAATTAAAAATCCACAATATACCAGCCTTAGAACAAATTACTTTTCAAGCATCTTGTGCATAAAATTTTTTCAGCCAATTAATGCAATAATTGCAAAATATCTCTTGTTAGCAGGTAAAATTGAAATTACTATAATACGAGAGGCGTTCAATAAGTAATGCCCCTGACCCACTTCCAGTTGTCTGATCTGAATGAAATTTTGCATGTGTAATGATTTATATCTCTATAGGTTATGTTGCAAAACACAGCTCTGAACTAATTGTGGTTTCTGATGTACAGGTGTTTAAACTGAGTCAGGTGTGAAATTGAGACAGTGTGAAATGGAGCCAGTTGAGTGTCGCACAGTGATCCGGTTTTTGTATTTGAAAGCACGCACACAAAAGGAGACTTTTGATGAAATGAAAGAAACTTATGGTGATGATGCCCAATCATATGACCTTGTAAAATGCTGGCATTGTGAATTCAAACATAGAAGTCTGTGGAAACAGCTGCCAGACCTGGTCGTCCCTTTTCTGCCATTGATGAGGCATCTGTTTGAGGACCAACCTGGGGGTGTTCTACAAAAACGGTGTCCAGAGCTGCATCAAACGATGGGAGAAATACATAACTCTGGGTGGTTCCTATGTAGAAACAGACTAATAACTGTGCCAAGTTTCATTAATCTCCTGCTATGGGAAATGGGTCAGGGGCATTACTTATTGAACACCCCTCGTATCTTGTCTAAACCCAGCTTGATACATGTCCAGACATGTTTTGTTTATGTCTCAGGGGCCTTAACCTTTAACATAATACCCACAATGCATCATTCTGCACATCCACGCAAGTATGAACTGGCTTATTGCACCACACACTTACCATGGAATTCAGCAATGAAAACTATATATATATATATTTATTTATTTCACAAACTTTTAATATGTGTCAATTATATATATATATATTATTCTTAAGTGCTAGAGAAATTTGATAACTCATAACTCTTCAAGTTAAGGAAGAGCTGACTCAGAGGTAGGGATCATAGTAGGCATAGGTGTCATGTCTGAATTCCAGGGTACCACATTCTCATATATATATATAAAATATATACAACATTGGCAAGAGTTCACCCAATTAGGCATTTCCGAGTCAACTCAGAGTCTTACTCAGTCCAAGACGAGTTGGTAAATGCATCACATTGTGTAAACCCTAAGCCATTGTGTATCATCTTCATCGGTCCACATGGTGCTACTCATAGATGTTAGTCTTCTCCACCAGTCGGGTCTTGCGGCCATAGTTCAGTTCTGCACCCCCGGACAGAAGCATGTCAGTGCCTGAAATACAATTTTGCTTCCTGTTTAGATGTATATAGCCCCCATGTCCCTTACTGGCTAACTTCAACATACAGAAAGCAAAAAACAGATTGAAATTAACATTGAAAAATGTGACTGTTACTGTCACAGTGACAGTTTTGCAGGATTATGCATGGTTGCCTGACTAAATCCTGAAGAATGTTAAATGTTCACTGCAGAACCCAATCTTTATGTATGAACATCCAATGGATGGAATCGTGAGGATGGAATCAGCAGATACAAAGTCTGTTGGCAGTGGGCGTTTGGACAAGACACCCCATCCCCACCCGTCCACACTTGGGAGTAACCCAAAAAGAATGATCAATGAATCCTCTCTTGACAGTGCTGTTATCAACAGTCTCAGGTTTTTACTTTCAAATCCTCTCAAAAATGAAGTGGGTAGCACACTTGGCCATTTCAGTGGGTAGTCTCCTTCACAGACTTCGAGCTGGCTTTTATTTAATGAGAGGAGTGGCTGGTTCGTGATTTTCAACACTGAAACGGGAAAGGGACTTTGCTGTGGAAGGGACTTTGAGAATCGCGAACCAGCCAGGTTAAAGCCAGCCTCACTTGAAGTCTGCAAAGGAGACTATAGGCATGGTTTACATTACATAATATTACATATTAGATATAAGTCTGAGGATATGTCGTGTACATGTACAATGTACATACCTGTTGAGAAGGTTGCCTCTGCCGCCAGGAACAAACAGACTTTTCCAGCCTCCTCTATGGTCCCCATCCTGCCCAGCAGCTGAGGACAATGAGAACAAGATTTTTAAAAGAACCCAAAAACATCAAAACATAATCGAAATGTAGAAGAGAGGCCTAGTGTCTTTCAAGTGCAGACTATGCATGACATTACACTGACTATAACATTCAAACATATAATACACTTGTTTGCTACCTCTCAGATTTTATAGTGTTATGGTTTAAAGTAAGAAGACAGAAGCTGGTCAAAAAAATTGCTGCTACCAACTAAACCAAAAATCAGAAAGTTAATTTTTTAAGTCTGAGTTCAACTCCTAAAAAACTTGTCACAGTCTAGTGTGGGAGACACCAAGTTAAGTTTCCAAACTCAAAAGCATGTTTGGGTCCTAATGTTATCAAAACTTTTTTATTAACGTTGTGACATTACAAATATGATAAAAGTATGATAAACTAATGTAAATCAAAATGAAATATCACTAGGCACATGCAAGTACCTGAGCTTCCTCGCCACCTTTAACCATTGCCTCTGTGTTCCCTGAGGCCTTGGACAGACCATCCCACATGGGGGTCCAGATGTTACCTGGAGAAACACTAATCAAAACAACAGAATTTGTTCTGCAAATAAGCTTGTGTCAGGTTGAAAGCACTTAGAGGTGTACAGAGACATGTCAATAAAGGTAAAACATACAGGAAATTGGATGAAATACTGTAAATGCATTTAAGTTCGTTGGGATTTGATTTCGCGGTAGCGGGAAAAAGGACTTTTCGCGGTGGATTTAAGTTCGCAGTAACACCATAGACTGCAGTCTAATACCATAATAGAAAAATGTTCGCGGTGGTTTTGAGTTTGCAGTGAAGTGGTCACCACGAAAACCGCGAACATTAATCCACCGCGAACATTTCTGCATCTACAGTAACATGGCAAGATGTTTAAGACAGCATCCGCTTTCTTTTGTCAGTGGCTTAAAAGAGTCTGATGTCCAACAGGTACTAAATAAATACTTTTACCTTGCTTTTGTACAGTATAAATGAAGCAAAAAAGTATCATAATACAAAAATTATATAGAGCTAGCACAGATAGTAACCCCCCAAGTATGCACAAGATTGCTTATTACAGTATAATACTGGGGGTCTATTTAGATGCATTCTATGAGGGTGATGGATTTGATCTGGCAGTATTATGTATAACTTGAAAAAGCTATCACCAATTAATTATTCAATCTGTCTGATCTAAGAAGAAGGTACTCACGTATTCACACGAACCCCATATTTAGCCTCATCTACAGCCAAGGCTCTGGTAAGAGATGTGATACCTCCCTGCAAAAGGAATAACAAGATTTCCTGGATCAAGATGCTAAGATGCTAACCAACTGTGCTTTCCTCTCATCTTTAAATCTCCTATTTTGTCTTTTTCAATGGCTGTCTGTAATCTGTCAACGATCTCCAATTGTAAGTCAACAACTTTTTCTTAAATCTTAATTCCATTTACCATTAACGGGCCATCTTTTTTTTTTCAATTGCCAAACAAAATTGAGTCAAGTAATACATGTAAATGCATTTAAATTCGCGGGGATTTAATTTTGTGGTAGCAGGAAAAAGGACTTTTTGCAGTGGTTTTAAGTTCGCGGTAGCACCATGCACTGTAGTCTCTTAATGCCATGGAAAAATGTTCGTGGTGGTTTTAAGTTCGCGGTGAAGCGGACACCGTGAAAACCGTGAACATTAAACCACAGCGAAAGTGTCTGCGTAAGGCAGTCTCATTGTTACCCTGAGGAAGGTGACAGATGGTCACAGAAACAGCTTTATATAGACATTTGGTTATAATCACAAAAAACTTAATAATCCATGATTTCAATACCTTAGTTGTTACATAGGCACAGGCATGAGTTTGTCCTATGATTCCCACCAGACTGGACATGTTGATGATGTTACCCTGGGTCTTCCTGAGATGTGGGAGGGCAAACTGAAAAACAACAAAGCAAAGTAGGTTTCAGTGTTATAAGATATTCCCATTTGAAATGTTTAGAAAAAGATAAAATATACAAAATAATTTAACTTAATAGACAGTTAAGACTAAGATGTACCTTGGAAGCGATGAAGTAGCTGACCAAGTTCAAGTTGAGAAGTGATCTGAACTCGTCCACAGATGTGTCATCTATGGTCTGTTCAGGGGGGTCTAAATCAAGACAGATATGGGCAAATGTCAGAATTGCATCTGGCATGATTCTACAATGTACCCAATAAACATACAGATCCCAAATGACAGAAATTTCAAATTCAATACGCTAGATATGTGTTACGGTAGCATCACATTGTGATCCTAAATTCAGATTAATCTGAAGTAATCTGAATTCACAATAAAAAGTTCTGACTGTCTTTGAAGAGAATATCTTCACAGTCTCTGGCTGGGATCTCTACTAGCTGAGTGTTGATGATTCTTCCATATTATCATCTCTAACCTGACAGAAACTTTTTTCAATAGCCTCATAATGAACTTGAAGAAAATTACAACTTAACAATAAATTCCCAACTTACGCATGCCTGCATTGTTGATCAGACAGTCAATTCTCCCATACTTCTCTACTGTCTTGTCAATCACATTCTGAAAATGCATAAAAAATAAAACAAATTGTGATGTGAGAGCACTGAAAATATTCACCCCCACCCCACCCCAAATAAGGTAAATCCACAAGCTCATTCTTGGAAGTGTTTTCCATTGAACATATTTCTATCAATGAAATTAGGATTGTAGAGTGACCTTTATTTGCCCATACAATATCAGAATTATTAAATAGAAAAATTTCAAACTTCTAATTTAAAGATTTTCAGATTCCTCTTTTGCAGTATACATAGTATACACTGTAAATACAGAAACTTTCGCGGTGGTTTAATGTTCGCGGTTTTCGAGGTGGCCGCTTCACTGCCAACTTAAAACCACCGCGAACATTTTTCCATGGCACTAAGAGAAAGCAGTGCATGGTGCTCACCGCAAACTTAAAACCACTGCGAAAACTCCTATTTCCCGCTACCGCGAAATTAAATCCCCGCAAACTTAAATGCATTTACAGTAGCTGCAAGAGGGCTTAGAGTTGTTGAGGGTCCTGGGAATGAGAGCCCCTTATCTGTCCTAATAACCCTGAGAACAAGCATTCTCCCATGCAGAGAGCAGTCCAACGGCACCAGGAAACCGCCACTTATCTGTACTCTGCTATCTCAACCGTCATCATCAGTTCCTGACCGCCCTGCTTATAAATATTAATGAGTGTACCCTTATATAGGCGAGATCCCATTTGTAAACTGGAAGCCCTATTCTCTGATTGGCTGACAGCTGGTTTGTGGCGACACCAACAAGAACGTTTGTTTATGGTGACGGTTGAGATAGCAGAGTACAGACAAGAGACAGTTTGCTGGCGCTGTTGGATGTCTCTGTGTAGGAGAATGGGAACAAGCTGCCCATCTTACCCTGATATCCTCTTCCTTAGTGACATCACAGGGGATGAAGAGAGCCTCCCCTGGTCCTGATGTGTTCATCTCTGATTCAAGCTTCTTCCCTGCTTCCTCTAGTACAATTACAACAACAGCAGAATGTTTCTTTACTAACACCATACTGCAGTATGCTAAACACCGCATATAAACTAAACATAGAAGCCGGAAGATATTCTAAAATTCCCCGTGACCAGAGGTTTTGTCCATTCTGCCCAAATGAGATCGAAGACGAACGTCACTTTGTTATGGATTGTTCTCGATATAATGATAAACGTACAGAGCTGTTCACATTACTTTCCGCTTGCTCTAAAGACTTTGCTACTCTCTGTTCGATAGATAAATTTAACTACATTCTGGGAGGCGATAATCCTCACTGTGTACAAGTAGGTAAATATATCCACGATTGTTTATACCGTAGAACCAATAGTGTAAATGACGTGCTATACCCTTTATGTTAATGTATCCATACCTATAGATATCCATATATGTGTGTTTAGTTGTACTGTAAGTAGTGTTACACATGTAGACCTTACTTTTGTCGTGTCAATAAAGATTGTATATATGAATGCATTAGCACAAGTGACCACAAAAATGGGTCCAATAATATGAAACTTGTACATATGACAATGACCATGTGTGATGTTCTGGATATACAAGGCATTTCATATGCAATTACGATTATAAAAATATGCAAACCTTTTTATTTATAAACTCATTTCAAGATAGAAGAAATTTCTGGCTGCCTTATTGAATCCTCTTGGTGTTCAGCTTGCAGCATGGGAAGTTTTTTTTACAACTAGAACTAGAACCTTTTCTTTTTAGCTCAACAGACAACAGGACAATAGGATAATGAATTCTTTTTGTTCATATTTGATCACACATTGATCCACAAGCTAGTGTGCTTGTCGCATATTACAGCATGGTGGCCCGTTACACTAAAATGCACTAATTAGAGTCCTATTGTTCTCCCAAGGGTATCACATAGAATATGATATCATTTATAAATGTCCTTGTTACGTAATACAGTGGATAGACACATTTGTACATTGTTATACCAAGGACATTTGAAGGACATCTATAGATTGCATATAGAAGTCCTTTGGTGTAACATTATATAGCGCGACAATATAATGACCTTGGCCGCACTTACCTACTCTCCAAGCAGAGGTTAGGCTCCGGCTGTTTTTTTTTACGTTTTTTTTTAGTCGTTTTTATCCCGCTTTCTATTTTTTTTTATATCTTGCTGTGTCGTTTGGCCGGCGTACGTCAAGAAAAATGACAAAATAGAATGCCCGATAAAAACGACTAAAAAAACGTTAAAAAACAGCCGGAGCCTAACCTCTGCTTGGAGAGTAGCACTTACCCCCTCTTGAGCAAAATACAACCTTCGATCCGCCATGTTTCACTGCAATGGAATGGAAAGCGACAGAAAAATGCCAACCATTAGATTAGTTTCAGAATACAAATGTACAAAGATAAATAATGGCAAATCATGAAATAAGTTTATAATGTAGAACACTATTCACTTCTCTT
This sequence comes from Branchiostoma floridae, assembly GCF_000003815.2. Classification (NCBI taxonomy): domain Eukaryota; kingdom Metazoa; phylum Chordata; class Leptocardii; order Amphioxiformes; family Branchiostomatidae; genus Branchiostoma; species Branchiostoma floridae. The sequence continues at coordinate 125,713 of NW_023365762.1, forward strand.
AGTCCTTGAGACTGTACATGCAATTACTAGTAGCCTTCGGGCATGATTTTGCAAATACTGTAAATGCAGAAACTTTCGCGGTGGTTAACGATTGCAGTTTTTCGGTGGGAAAAATTAACCGAAAATATAACCTTCTCGGCGAAGGTAATTATACATGTACACATTGACATTGAACAAGAACAGGTATATCAATGATATACTGAATAAAGAACTATGCATTCATACATTGACTTTACATCGTCTATTCATTATGTCCGAGCTCCTCCCATTTATTAGTTGATTATTGCAGACACAAAAAGCGTTTTCAAAAGCGTTTAAAGTCCGTCTTGGAGACTTTGGCCAAAATAATCACCGCCACGCCCCCTTTCAGATATTAGATTTCAAACTCACGATAAAAATCGTTTCTTATCGTATTTCTATGAAACAGTTTGTGTCAACTCCAATGTTTGTGTCTATTTGAGTAAAATCTGCTGGGCGTGTATTGATATTGCTTGGGTTTGATAATATAGCGGCAACTTCAGAAGACAGCAAATCTTGTGTCATGTGACATGACAGGAAAGGAAGACAAACAAAACTTTGCTTTCCACCACCGATAAAAAACTTTCTTGTACTTCTTTAGTGTCCTAAGACATACAAACTTTCTCCACAAGCCTTCTTAAACATCAGAACTTACCGAAAGCCCTTACGGCGCCTTCTCCAATGCCTTTGGAGCCACCAGTAACGATGACAACTTTGTCTTTGTATCTGAGTCCTCCTTCCGCCATAGTGCAAAGGTTATAGGAACGTACTATTCTTCACAAAGGGGTGATTATTAACTGACCAGACAATGAATGTAAAATAGAATTGGTAAAATACGCTTTAATCTCCTAAATCTTATTATATGTTATATCATTGTTGTTTAAACTTCATTTATTATGAAAAATTTACGTACAAAGTGTGTTTATTTTATTATCTGTCTCCCCACTTGGCATTGTCGCATATCCTAGACTGACCTTTGAACTTCCTTTGAGTTTCCCGCTCTTTTTTGACCGAGTTCTGTCAGAGGAGGATTCAGAGACGAGTCGTCGGCAATTTTATCCCATACCACGGTAAGGCACGGTCACCAAAATTGCCACAACGTTGTTTAACAAAACTATTGAACCGAATGCTTGGTAATGTGATTTTGGTACAAGATGATCTCCAACGCAACTTGAAAACTGAGTGGTTTTAAATTTCCTGGATCGCGACGCGGCTTCCATCTGTTTCTTGTTATATACTCCAGGAAAAGAAGGAAATGGGGAGGGGTGGGGTGGGTCAATGGAAAGTAGACTGAACAGGGGATTGGGGATAGAAAATATGGATTGGACAGGAGGGTTGGGTCAAAGAAAAATAAATTTGACGGGATTCAAGGTCAAAGAAGAATAGATTTGACAGGGGTTAACCTTAGGTATATAATTAATGACTGCATTGGACAGGAGGGTAGGGACAAACAAACATGGATTGGACAGGGGGTTTGGTCGGATCAAAGAAATCTGGATTGGACAAGTGGGACATTTATTGTATTGTCTAGTCTCATATATTCATCATTGGCCTCCGTCCGTCTAAAGAGACGATGGGTTTTGGTCATGGTCGACATCTTCTTTGGTGGCTGAACAAGCCGATCCTGGAGTGACAGTCTCTGCCGCATCCTGCACATATGAAGATGTTTGTGATGGTAGATGCTGTCTTCTGACGACGCTGGTCTCTGAGTTGGGATCTGGTAGCGTCAGCTTCCTTCACCCCTGCTTTTACAGTTTGTCTCCATGCTGATCGGTCAGTTGCTATTTCTTCCCAAGAGTCTATGTCAATGTTAGTGTTGTGTTTCAAACCGAGCGAATGTGGCGGTGTATCTCAGGTGTGGGCGACCAGTTGGACGTGAACCGCACTCAAGCTGGCCATACAGAAGGTCCTTCGGAATACGCCCTTTCCCCATACGGCGAACATGTCCCAGCCATCTCAGGCGGCGTTCACTGATCATTGCAAATAAAGTCCTGGAGTTGGACCTCTCAAGAACATCAGTGTTTGTGACCTTGTCCTGCCATTTGATTCCCAGAATCCGGCGAAGGCACCGCATGTGAAATGCATTGAGCTTTGCTTCTTGTTTGGTATATGTCGTCCATGTTTCACTGCCATAGAGGAGGGTGCTTAGCACACAGGCCTGGTACACCTTCAGCTTGGTGTTTGTTGTAAGGTTTTTGTTTTCCCAAACTCTTTTGTTGAGTTTGCTCATAACGGAAGCTGCTTTTCCAACCCTTGTGTTTATTTCAGCATCCAGAGACAAGTTTTTGGTGACAGTGGATCCCAGGTACGTGAACCGATCAGTCACAGCAAGCAAGGAGCCGTTGATCGATATTGCCGGAGGGATTGACTCATCTTGGGCCATCACCTCAGTCTTCTTTATGCTAATTGTTAAGGCAAACTCTTTGCAGGCATTTGAGAACCTGTTCATCAGACGCTGGAGTCCATCTGGTGTATGACTCGCAAGAGCTGCATCATCGGCAAATAGCATCTCCCTAAGGAGCACGCGAGTCACCTTTGTTTTGGCGCGTAAGCGGGCCAGGTTGTACAGTTTGCCATCGTGGCGGGTGTGGATGAAGACCCCGTCATCGGAGGACTGAAAGGCATACATCAGGAGCAGTGAGAAGAAGATCCCGAATAGTGTCGGGGCAAGTACACAGCCCTGTTTAACTCCACTGAGAATCGGGAAAGGCTTGGAGGTGCTACCCTCAAAACTGGCAGTGCTTTTCATGTTGCTGTGGAAGGACTTGATTATGCTGAGTAGCTTTGATGGGCAACCTATCTTCTCAAGCAGCCTGAACAGTCCACTGCGGCTTACAAGGTCGAAAGCCTTTGTGAGGTCGACAAAGGCAAGGAACAGGGGTTTCCTCTGCTCCCGACACTTTTCCTGGAGCTGTCTCACCGAGAAAACCATGTCAATAGTGGAGCGCCCCGTTCTGAACCCGCATTGTGCCTCTGGGTACACGCGGTCGGCTAGTACCTGTAGTCTGGCCAGAGCCACACGAGCGAATACCTTCCCCACTATGCTAAGCTCATTGTAGAACTTGTCCTTTGTCTCAGTAGCAGAATTTAGCGTGGGTGCATACACAGACACAAAGTTGACTGGGCCGTTTGTGGAGTTTAGACGAAGGCTCAGTAGCCGTTCGGTACCACCAGAAGGTGCTTCTATCATAGCTAGGAGAGATGTTCTTACTGCAAACCCAACACCATGTTCACGTCTTTCATCTTGGTGTTTCCCCTTCCAAAAGAAGGTGTATTGGCTTTCCTGAAGTGAGCCATCATTTGCAAGTCTAGTTTCTTGAAGCGCTGCAATGTCCACGTTTAGCCGAGCGAGTTCGGCATCTATAACTGCTGTTTTTCGGCTATCATCAATAAGTTGCAAGTCATCTGACAGTCCTGTTAACATTGTCCTTACGTTCCAGCTTCCTATTCGAAGTGTTGGAGACTTTCTTTGCTTCGTTTGGGTGGGTGTGCTAGATGTCGGCCTGCTTTTCAAGCGTGTCAGCGCCCTATGCCCCCTACACCCCAAAGGAGCAGCAGACCGTGACGGATCAGCACCTTATTGGCTGGGGGCTGCCCAGCTTAAGGCGGGCGGTAGCTGAATCAGTGGAGCATGGCGGCTCCTCCCACCGTCGGAGTCAACCCGTGGCGCCCTTTTTTACGCCAATTGAAATAGGACTTATTACCCGTAACTGCTGACTCCCGTGTTGTGTCTTTGCTTGTAACCACAAAGATGGAGTGACCTCTCCATGACGCAAAAACGCCCGGGCAGGGTTATGGAGATCCTGGGTTGCCCAAGCGTCAGGACCCCCCTCTCGGCCTCGCAGGTGTGGTCCAGAGGAAAGCAGTGCAGTACATCTGGCACCAACTTGGCTGCAGGAGCTGCCGGAGAAAGTTGACTAGTAGCCGAATCTAACCCGCCTAACGAGGCTCCACTCCGGGTTTTCTGTCAGGATTTGCTTCCTTAGCCTTCCACTATCCCTAGCACTCACAAGGCAGTGAGACTATTTACCCATAGTTGGGGCCCTTAACAGGTGCTGTCACTCCGGGCCAGAGTGAGCCTGGGAGTAGTGATAGCTAAGGGGTCACTCCACTCTCCCCACAACCATGACAGCCTTGCCATGGCCCTATCACCGGTTGCAGTTTAATGTCATACCCAGGACCAATCTCATATATTAGAGGCATGAGAAATGGGATCAGGTTACCACTGCACGTAGATTAGAATCTGTTCTCTTGTGTCTAGAAATATAACCGATCAATATTTGTTGTTTGCCAGAATCAAGGAATGATGGCAGCACCGAGATCACTGGCATCATTTGACTTCTGCCACAATCCACACGCAGGCTCCCTCTTGCAGGGCTTGCAGGAACTGCGATCTGACAACCAACTGGTTGATGTTACGCTCTGCGTCTCAGGAAAAGAGATTCCGTGCCACCGAAATGTCTTGGCTGCTTGCAGCGAGTACTTTCGTGCAATGTTCTGTAATGGGCATCGTGAGAGCCAAGAGCATAAGGTAACCATTCACGAAGTCAACAGTGATGTAATGCAGCTTCTTGTTGACTATGCATACACGTCAAAAGTCACCATCACCAAGGACAAAGCTGCAGAACTACTGGAAGGGGCCAACTTCTTCCAGATCCAACCTGTGCGTGATGTTTGTGTGAGTTTCCTATTCAGCAACCTGAGTGCTGAAAACTGCCTGCAGATGATGCAGTTAGGCAACATGCTGTCCAGCCAAGATTTGGAGGATAAAGCGAGAGTGTACGCCATGAAGGAGTTTGTAGAAGCTAGTAAAACACCGGCCTTCCTTTCTCTGACGAAGGACCAGCTTGTCGCACTCATCTCATCTGACGAACTAAAAGCGAGAGAAGAAGTCGTCTACACAGCAGTGATGGCGTGGATCAACCATGACACCAGGAAGAGGAAGAAGGAGATGAGAGAGCTGATGGAGCTGGTCAGGTTTCCCTTCATGGACAAGCTGTATTTTTTGGAGAATGTGGAGACCAACGACGCTATACGCAAGTCTTGCCAGGATCTAGTGATGGAAGCTCACAAGTTTCACCTGTACCCAGGAGAGGTCCAGTCACCTCGCACCGTTCCCCGCAGCGCAAGTGGTTGGACAGAGATGGTCTTGCATATCGGAGGCATAATAAAAAAAGGATCTGGGGAAGACAATCCTACAGTTTACAAACACAATGTCTCAACAAGGTATCGTCTTCTGGCCTTTATTAATAAAGACGTTGTACCAGTATTTGCTGTCGCTTCCCTGGGTACAGATGGCGTTATTTTCTCTTCTGGCAAGAATGTCTTGATGTTCCAGCAAGAAGCAAGGTTAATACTGACAGGCTGTTCCAGACTTGACGACATGATGACAGAGCGGCACGATCACAAACTTGCAGTGACACGTGGCAAAGTGTATGCCATTGGTGGCAGAAATGATGATGTTTCTGCCCTAGCATCGGTTGAGGTCTACGACCTGAGAGAAAAGTTTTGGAAAGACGGTGTAGCACTCCCGCAAGCAAGGTACAACCATGCTGTTGCAGTTTTGGATGGCAACATATACGTGATAGGTGGGTATGATGCAGAGAGGAAACTAACCTCTACTGTGTTTCGCTTCAAGCCAGGTGACTCCGAGTGGCACCAACAAAAGGATATGCCTGTTAGAGGAGCATGTATCTCAGCCGCAACTCTCAATGGTAACATTTACGTTGCCGGACTACGTTCCAAAGTGTTGTGTTTCAAACCGAGCGAATGTGGCGGTGTATCTCAGGTGTGGGCGACCAGTTGGACGTGAACCGCACTCAAGCTGGCCATACAGAAGGTCCTTCGGAATACGCCCTTTCCCCATACGGCGAACATGTCCCAGCCATCTCAGGCGGCGTTCACTGATCATTGCAAATAAAGTCCTAGGATACATGAACGGCAGTCTGTTTTCCCATGCTTGTGTCACTGTACTTAACTACAGTCGTTATGAAACCATATCACTGCCATAAACTGGAGTGTGCATATTTTGGTACTGTATGTCAATGAGCAGCTGCCAAATAATGAAGATTCCAACATTTTACCATGAACAGTGAATGATGTTTTGTAGTCCAGCAGGACGTCAATACATGGATAAGTACCAGGCTTTTAGCTAGAATTTTATTATAGGGGGTCCAAATTTATTGGTGAGTCACTAAGCGATATATGTAGTCGCGACTATTTATAGGGGGATCTTGGGACATCCACCTTCCATGGTGCAGAGTTTTCAGGAAGTCTAATTTAAGATGGTGCATTGTAAGGTATCCAGGGGCCAAAATTACTGTCAGAGGGGTCACAATAGAAGACTGACCACAAATGACCTAGTGGCTTCCCTGGTCAATCAGAAGTTCATGCTTGTCTGAGGATCTGTTCTCCAGTGTAAGGGCGTCTTGTGTGTCCAATTTCTTAACAGAATGATAGACAAAGTTTGGATACAACCTCCACAAATAGATAAATAAGACTTCTCTGTAAATTCTACTAACTCAGACTATTTGATTAGTTGCCCAATTTGCAGCATACGTTATTATTTTAAAACTCAAGATTTAAATGAAAGGTAACAAGTAGAAATAGAAAAAGGAAAAAAGTAGAGATGGATATTTGACTAATTGTTTTCATTCTAATTTTTTACTAATATCACATGAATAGTATCAAATGTGTAAGTTTCTTCGCATTTTGATGTAACCATGATCTAATGTTATAATTTACAAGTTTTTTTAAAAAGAAAACTGTGACACATGTGTGGGTTTATTTCAATGTACTAAAGTTGAAAGAGTACATGTATGTGTTAGGCCTAGGAAAAAAGTGTTTCCTGTTTCCAAATTAATGTAGATATGAATAGATAAATAGATATAAATACTTATAGACTTCCCTGTTCTACCTTGATTTATGCTATTTATTTCCTTGATTGCCTGCATTTTATTCATTTTATCGCCACCTCGTTCTATTTTCAAAGTAGACCATGTTGATTCCATTATATGGATGACATCATCTAGGAACCCCAAAACTGATGCGAGTGTGCATTAAAAAATATGAAATCTAAGTGGTCAGGATGTCAACATGGCCTTTGGGAGATCTTTCCAAATAACATTTATGATAGTAACATACGAGGGTGATCAATAAGCTCTCAGCCTCACCCAGAAATAATAAGCACAACTCAGATTTAGTATCATAGATGTCATGTATAAAGTCTTTTATGAATGTGTATGATCGTACCAATATTTAAATCATTGTGATCATCACTTTACAGGCGACACCCAGTAACAGTAACAGTAGGTAAAAAGAAGGGAAAAGAAAACATAAGATTATTGAGCGGCGACCTGAGATGTGCAGGTCAACTTACTCTGCTGAAATTCACATAAGAAGGGAATCCCCATAAAACATTTTGACAATGTGTTCAAATAATTTACGTCATTGGGAACTCGACCCACACATGTCCGATCACAGTTTATCCTTGTTCTTCTCGCAACTTACCTACTGATTTTCAAAAAGACATTGCCTGGAATGTAATGACTGCAATGATTTGAAATTTAGAGGATATTGATATGACTGATTAACAACAGAAGTATTTCTGTGCAAATTTATATAAGTATTACGGGTATGTAGCTACACTTAGGCTTTGGGGTAGCCTGAAATCTTCACTCAGTGTCATGGAAACGGAATTGGTCAATGTCACTTTACATTTCAAAGAAATTTGAATCCTTCTGTTTTAGCCCTTTCAGTTTCACAACAGCATCCGGGATCAAAACATCCAAAGAAATCTCGCTCTTTTTTCTTTACAACATGGAATACACTATCCTCCTACGCAGGGACATCCAACAGCCAAACCGCCTGTCTGGATGTACCCTGCCCTTTCAACCTTCACTTTTAGGTCCTGTGGATGCCCCCCCCCCCCCCAAAAAAACAGCTGTCAGCCAATCAGAGAATAGGCCTTTCTGTTTTCAAAAGGGGTCTTGCATATAGTATACTAAACGGGTAAGCTCATTAATATTTATAAGCAGGGCGGTCAGGAACTAAGGGTGACGGTTGAAAGAGCAGGGTACATCCAGACAGGCTGTTTGGCTGTTGGATGTTCCTGTGTAGGAGGATAGGAATGCACAAGTTCCACCAATAGATACCACATGAAGCGGTATGTAGACTCCGGCCTGTGGGTAGCAAACACTAACGTTACCCAGAGTAGTCTAGTACCTAGTTTGGATTAGAAGTAGCTTCTGATCACATGCACATTTTATCACATGAAAATTGGTCTGAGAGGTGAGAGTGATGATTAATCTCGACTCAGAAATAATTCTTTTAAAATTGAAAAGCAGCTTGTACCAATCATTTCTGTCCAAAAAAAGCTGACCAAAGTCTAGACAATTACTTAAACGCTGTTGCAGGCCAGGTAGTTTCTGTAGCAACAAAATCCAGAGGCCAGTCCCTTGTTTTTGGAACGGGATGCAGATCCACCTGCTCTTCTACACCAGTTTTGGTATCTTTGGACATGGCCAGTGACTAGCTTACCAACGTATAGACATTCAATTTTTCGCTTGTCTTGTCCTCTCGACAAAGGCAAGTACGAAAGCAAGTTTCCCCGCTGTTTCAGCACTAGATTCTAAGCCAATAATTCTAGTCACAAGACTACCTGGCCACAATCTCTGAGGTACTGCAGACGACGCAGAATTTGCCAGAAAGGTAACATTCTGATCAATCAGACGAGCAATGTCTGGAAGTACCGTAGAGCCACGGTCCGTACAGATGCAGCTGCGGGACGTCACCGTTCATCACACGCCTGGAGCAGACAATGAGACTGTTTATGAAAATGACGATGTGGCAGAAGGTGGTTATGACAATGACGATTGTGTGGCAGAAGGTGTTTATGACTGACGATGATGTGGCAGAAGGTGGTTATGACAATGACGATGATGTGGCAGAAGGTGGTTATGACAATGACGATTGTGTGGCAGAAGGTGTTTATGACTGACGATGATGTGGCAGAAGGTGGTTATGACAATGACGATGATGTGGCAGAAGGTGGTTATGACAATGACGATGATGTGGCAGAAGGTGTTTATGACAATGACGATGATGTGGCAGAAGGTGGTTATGACAATGACGATGATGTGGCAGAAGGTGGTTATGCTGATATGGACGAAGGTGTTTATGAAAATGAAGACAATGATGGACACGGATACCAGGATTTAAATGAACCATCTGGAAGTGCAAACCCTCCTTCAGGTAAGCCACTTACAAATACTACAAATAAGCAAGCTTCCTCCACTAAGTTCGTTTGAAGTTGGAACTATATCGTTGTATTGATCTCGTTTAATGCCCGCCAATATGCAAAACGACCTTTTCTATTATTACTACTATTTGGTTGTAAATATTCCCTTGCCCCAATATAACCATTCTCCTACGCAGAGACATCCAACGGCGCCAGAAAAAACGCCTCTTGTTTGTACGTACTCTGCTATCTCAACCGTCACCATCAGTTCCTGTACGCGTCGCCAAAAAACAGCTGTAAGCCAATCAGAGAATAGGCCTTTCATTTTTCAAAAGAGAACTAAAAGGGTAAGCTCATTAATATTTATAAGCAGGGCTTTCTGGTGCCGTTGGATGTCTGTGCATGAGCATGCAATACAACACATGAACGTTATTCTATAGGATCGTTAGTTTAGTACTATTGTTTTGTTTTATAGAAAAAGTGGTCCACAACACTTTATCATAACTCCTGGCAATTTTATTGTTGTTGTTTTTCAAGGTATCTGAAGCCTCTATCGAGAATTTTCTTATGATTCGATCACTGCGTTTGCTGTCTTGTGCGGCGGGGAAAACAGCAATGTCAATATAACGCTAATTCACCTATATCCGTTGTTGTTTATCCGCAGGGTAATTTTATCACCTATATCCGTTGTTGTTTTGATTTTTGAATAGGGCATTTAGGGATGTCAAGTTAACGGGCGGTGGTTTAAAATTGCAAAGTTTCTAAAAAGATAATGAAAATTTTGCCATTTGAAACCACCGTCCGTCGACTTGATATCCCTAGATAACTTGTTTTTTAAATGGCGGATATAGGTTACCCTGCGGATAAAGGGGAACTAGCATTACATCAAATAAGAATCTTTTACGGTCTGCTATCATGTGGTGATCTCTAACATTCAGATTCTATCATTTACTACAGACCGGGAACCTGCGCCTGTTGCCCAGATGCCGCCCTTCCTCACTTGCTCTCAGTGGGCTTGTGTTGTCATCACCGCATCTGCTGTATTAGCAATGCTGCTGTCGGGCCTCTTCATCACGGAGCACACAGAATCCCGTCCACCCAACCCACCGTATCCTACAGCACCGGTCAGGGATATAAAGGTAAATGGATTTATGATGGTCTACCTTACCATATACATATTGATCTAGGAGGACTAAATATGTGGCTTCCGTCTGAAACGGACTATGGCTGGCCTATTATAGCTGCAGAGTGTATTCGGCACGCAAATGGCATTTAGGCAACAGCAAGTAAATTTATGGATGACATCCACGCGCTCATTAATTTTCGCCTGATTTCAGAAACACTAACACTTTTTACAACAAGAGTTCGTAGACCTGCATGAAATATATTAGGTGTCTGAAGACCTACTGTGTATTTTTTTCCTTTTTTGTCTGTGGTGGTTGGAAAAGTGAGCTTTTTACGGTGTTGGTCGTGCACGCCTTAATGATTATGAATCTGAATATTAAATAGGGGTAAAATTGCTTCATGCTTTAATGCCTTGAAGACTTGAAACACAAAGCAAATTGATATGAATTACTGGTTTCTTCCACAGGTTCTATCATCCAGCTCACACGGCTACACAGCCCAAACGACAATTGTTTCACCTACCACAACTCTGGGAACAAACGCTCACACCTCTGTCAACAAGGAAGGTAAGGATAACTTTATATATATTCAAATAAACATGAAACTTCTTGCAACAAAATCAATGAAAATACAAACAGGCAACAGTATAATTCCGGACAAACACTTTAATTCCGGAAAACCTTAATTTAAAAAAAAAAGATTGACCAGATGAATTGATACTTGTAGGTATGACATATCAAAGGATGATGAATATATAGGTTGCAATTAGATGTCTCTATGGCTGTGGGCCAGAATTCTGGCTGCGAACCAGAATTCTGGAAAACTGAACCAGAAGTCTGACAGAATTCTGGGACACTGTGCCCGAATTCTGTAGACCTTTCTTTGTAGAGACATCTAATTGTAACCTACGTATCCACTACCCTTTGATATATCATACCTACAAATATTAATTCATCTGGTCAATCTATTTTGAAATTATTAAGGTTTTCCGGAATTAGAGTGTTTGTACAGAATCATACTCTGTCAACTGTTGGAAACATTTGCTTAAAGTCATGTATAGACCAGGCTACTTTGCATTTTAGTGCCTAGCAGGCCTCCTTTCCTTTAACACAAGCTCTATCGCAATGATTTGATGATATCCATGTTGTAGAGAAATTGCTAACACTTTCACTTCCAACACTGAATTAAACTATAGGGACTAAATTTTCGGTCAATCTCCGTTGACCTTAAGCTTGTTCACATAATAACCTATCTCCAACAGTGACGTCAGGAACACACCACTTTTGCAGGAGGGGGTCAAAGGTTTCAAAAAGTTTTATGTCGCCCCCAGTCTCTGTTGAGGGTGGACCAGTGGGCTCAAATGTACACTGCCTCCGAAAATGTAGAGGAGTAGGTCGCTATAGTTTAATTCGGTGTTGGAAGTAAAGTATCAGCAATTTCTCTAGAATGTATCCTACCAACACAGATGAACTTTCATGCTAAGATATCTATGTTGGCTTTATATCGTTGTAGAGACGACTGAAGAAGGTGGAAAGCGTCACGTCATCACGTTTGGAGGGTGGGGATCGACACTGGGAAAGTTTCGTGGCCTGAGAGGGGTTGTTGTATCTGCTAGAAACGAGATATTCATAGCTGATCGTGGTAACAATAGGGTACAAGTTTTTAACATGAAGGGTGATTATCTTCGCCATTTCCTGACAACTGTCCCCGGAAAAGCCGGTCATACCCTTCTTCCGGATGACATATCAATTGACAGCAACGACAACCTATGGGTAGTGGGGGTGTTGCCATTCGTTGGCTCCTATGTAGTACAGTACGACAGGAATGGGCAAGCTTTGACTAAGTTTGAGGTTAAAAGCAGCTCAGTTGCACGCGCGATTGCCGTGGATGTACAAAGTAAACACATTCTTGTCACCAGATCTGACACGAGAACTTGTGAGATTGACATATTTCATCCAGACAGCTCGTTTGTAAGGACGCTTGGTACAAGTACACTATGCCAAAACATACTTGTCATAAACAATGAGAGAAACATTCTTACGGCAAGAAACGACATGGTTCGGGTGTATAACCAGACGGGACATCTTCTGTTCACCTTTGGTGGCCACGGCGTGCTAAAATACATCCGCGGTATCTGTACGGACATCTCTGGTAATATCTTGGTGTCAGATGAGAAAAATATGCGAGGAAAAGTCTCCATGTTTACGAGTCGTGGACGCTTTGTTCGTGATGTGGTCACTGGTTTGAGGACTGTTAAACATATCGCCGTGGGAGTAGAAGGACAGCTGGTAGTGACTGATTTAATCGACAGAACTGTAACTATATACATCAATTACTAATGAGAATGGCGCTCCTTTGTCAAGCTTTGTACATGGAAAATTGTCACTTACTTGACCACTGTTACCTTTTTGCTTACATTTGATAAAAAAAGGTACTAATCTGACCGTAGCTATAAGGCATTCATATTTATGCTGCGGGCTATAACCCTGTTGGACTGAGCTGACAAGCTGAAATGTGTGGAATTTTATGTATTTAAGTATTATTGTTGTAATAGTATGCGTAAAATAAATACCGTAGTCAAACTTTTACAATAGGATCGGAACCATACTAGTATGATTTGTTGTTGCTATAAGATTGGTATAAGACAAGTAAGTTGCAATTTTTGTCTGGCAAAATCTGGGAAAAACACTTTTACTTTTGTCTCTTGCACCTTTTTTTTTTCAATACCATATATAAGCTTTTGGCAAAACATGTTGGTGGACAAGAAAGTGTGATGATTTGTGATGGTTGTCTTGGAAATGTATGGATGGTTGTCCCATAAAAGCAGGCTCCACCCCAGAGGTGTTGCCAAAAACTATGAAACAAGTGTGTCCATATTTCCTCTTTATTTCCTTAGAATCTTTAATTTCCATTCTCTTATGCAAAGTCTTGCTTGCAGACTATACAATATACCTTGATGAAGCTCTGCTCAACTGGGCTGTGGTTTCTACTTTTATGGGTGTGGCCTCTAACCAGCTCTCAGCCAATCAACTTTACCTAAACAAAACACTAAGGCAATTCTCTGATTGGCTGACAGCTGGTTACAGGTTAGAGACCACACAGACAAAAGTCTTGAAACATTGAAAATTACCTGCACCAGACAAAGTTTACCTGCACCACTCTGAATTTAGGAAGTATGGATCATGTTCAGGAACCATTGCTACTTTTTCTTTTGTACTATGTAGGCGGTACCAGTCAATGCAGCTAGTAACAATCCATATACAAGCCATATACACCTACATCATAGTAACTTTATGTATAAAGCCCAGTACATGGACCAGTGCAGTACATGGCTGTAATCTCTATTCCTTGGGTAAAACACTGTTCAGTCTGTCCATCAGTGGCAAGAGTTGGTCCACCGCCATTTGACAGCATTTTACACGTATAGTATACTAATGCAGACTAGACACTGAAGAATGTCTACCAGAAGAAACTTGCTCGTCTGTTGCGGATCTATCCAGTCTCATACAAAGTGGTTCTAATCCCTGTTCCTCGGGTAAAACATTGTTCAGTCTGTCCATCAGTGGCAAGAGTTGGTCCACTTCCATTTGACAGCATTCTACACGTATAGTATACCAATGCAAACTAGATACCGAGGAGTGTCTACTAGCTTGCTCTTCCGTTGCTGATCTCCCTGGTCTCATAGAAAACGGTTCTAATCTCTGTTCCTCAGGTAAAACACTGTTTAGTCTGTCCATAAGAGGCAAGAGTTGGTCCACCGCCATTTGACAGCAATTTCAAGTAAAGTATTCTAATGCAAACTAGATACTGAAGAGTGTCTACTAGAAGATGCTTGCTCGTCTGTTGCAGATCTCCCTGGTCTCATAGAAAACGGTTCTAATCTCTGTTCCTCGGGTAAAACACTGTTCAGTCTGTCCATCAGTGGCAAGAGTTGGTCCACCGCCATTTTACAGCATTTTACACATATAGTATACTAATGCAAACTAGATACCGAGGAGTGTCTACTAGCTTGCTCTTCCGTTGCTGATCTCCCTGGTCTCATAGAAAACGGTTCTAATCTCTGTTCCTCAGGTAAAACACTGTTCAGTCTGTCCATCAGTGGGAGCAATTGGTCCACTGCCATTTGGCAGCGTTTTAGAGTCTGTGACATCTCGTTGATCTTCATGATCTGTTCGGCGTACTTTGCGTACTTCTTCTGGTGGTCTGTCATCATGTTGGTGAGCGCAGCAATGGCAAAATCCATCTGGAAGAACAAATGAGATGGTTGTCTTGGAAATGTGTGATACAAAATAAACAGGCTCAACCCCAGAGGTGTTGCCAAAAACCATGAAACAATATTTATTATCTCAATATTTCCAGGCTGTATGAACAAATGACAATGAGTGAGAGTGAGTGTGTGTGTCTGTGTGTGTGAGAGTAGTTGTGAATGAGTGAGTGTACATGAGTGAGTGAGTGATCGAGTGTGCACAAGAATGGGGTGAGTGAGTATCATAACTAACACTTAATTCGGTATGTCATAATCAAAAACTGTGACAAAAATAACTAAGACATTTGCACCAATACATTCCTGATCCTCTCTTGTAATATAAAATATAGAGCATATTTGACTATGTTGTAGTCCTACCTCCTTTGTTCTGTTGGTAAGGGAGTTCTGGTCAAAAGCAACTGCCTCTGCACACTGCTTCATGTGTTCCTGATATCGCAGGCACATCTTTAACACCTGTATGGATAAATGCACATTGTCTGGTCAAACAATGCATTCCCAAATCAAATATAAAGCTGGCATCAGATATGTGTAAACTGTCAATTGATTTTTGTCTACATAAACTTTAGTGAACTGAAAGGGATAATTTAAAAAAAAATACTGTTGTTTGTTTTCTTTTATCAGCACTTGTAATATTGCTTAAAGTTTCCAATTTTTATATGTACTATCTTCTTTATGCTCTGGAGAGTGCTATCACTCAATATCCATGTCATTAAGCAAGAACATTATATAGGTGTTGACAGCCATGTATTAGTGTCTCTTATCATATTATTGTTATCATTATCATAGCTCAAATGTACACAGCACATTAACATTTAAAAACCTAGATGTAACCTAAAACTTTGGTTTTTACTTTTCAGAGTAAAGTTGAGTTGAGTTGTGAAAAAATAGTAAATACGGAGCCGTAACATGTGGGTGACAGACTCCCTTACTTCCTTTGAGTCCAGTTTGTCCAGTACGTCCGGATCGCGCATGTTGGGGACGTTGAGCGATCCCCGCATGATCGGGAGGAAGGTGGGGATCTCCTGGATCTTAATGAGTTCTGGATCTGTGGACTGGTAGCCGTGTTGTCCCTCTGCTACCACTACGATGTCCTTCATACTAGCCTGGTGGGGAGGGGGGCAAAAATGTCAACTTTGTGTGTATCATTCAATTTATTGCAGCCAGTAGGTACCCAATCTAAGTAATGAGGATGTTGTACGTGCTCGAGGCACCCCCTCCAACATAGGACTCCCACTCTACATCCCGTCCAAAATACGATGCAATCCCTTTAATACAACATGACCAATTAAGCTGCGCCAACCTTGGAATCGAACTCAGGCCGACAGATCCCTGCACTTGGATCCAGATGGTCAGAGACATGTTGGAAGTTTACAATTCTAAGTGTAAATGAGCAAGGTATCTTGTTTGTTTCCATATCCGTTTCCGTAAACCAGCTTACCAGGTTTGTACCAAAGAGTACTACACACTTTTATAATAAGAGTGGTGGGTATCTTACATGCTCGAGAAGTGTGTTTCCACAAACATGTGACCTCCAATTAACATCCAAGGAGAGATCCATAACCAGAGCTCGAAATACCACCTGCATATGCAGGTTAGTGCAGGTAAAATTGGAGCTGTGCATGTACTTCTGATGTCTGCCTGCACCTAACCTGCACTGGTCCATGTACTGGGTTTTATACATGAATATCCTATGGTGTAGTTACACGTGGATTGTTACCTTTGCCAGAATGGCTAAGGTTATGTTTTCGGTTTGGTGGTGTGGTTCTCCCCGTTTGTGAGCAGCATAACTCGAGCGGACTTCGATGGATGCAGCTGATATTTGGTGGGTGGGTAGGGGTGTGGAAGACGAAGGTCGAGTTCGATAATGGGCCTCCTAGCGGCTTGCTAAGGTACTGCAGCAGGACCTGCATGCTTGATATCTCGCGTTCCGGACATGCTGCGGTCGTGATTTTTGAGCGTTAGGGAGCCCTTAAAGCAGGGAGTGATTGCTGCGAGTTTGGGCCCCCTAGCGGCTTTCATGGAAGTGCAGGCGCCGGTTTAATTGCAAACTTTTGTCCGCGGACAGCATAACTCGAGAAGACTTCAACGGATGCAGCTGGTATTTGGTGGGTGGGTAGGGGTCTGGGAAACGAAGGGGGAGTTCGATAATGGGCCCCCTAGCGGCTTGCTAAGGTACTGCAGCAGGACCTGCATGCTTGATATCTCGCGTTCCGGACATGCTGCGGTCGTGATTTTTGAGCGTTAGGGAGCCCTTAAAGCAGGGAGTGATTGCTGCGAGATTGGGCCCCCTAGCGGCTTTCTTGGAAGTGCAGGCGCCGGTTTACTTTCAAACTTTTGTCCGCGGACAGCATAACTCGAGAAGACTTCGACGGATGCAGCTGGTATTTGATGGGTGGGTATGAGTCTGGGAAACGAAGGAGGAGTTCGATAATGGGCCACCTAGCGGCTTCCCTTGGTACTGTAGCGCAACTTCCGGGTGTGTTTTCCATCTTCTGAACAAGCTATGGCCACGAATTTCGGGTGTTAGATAGCTCTTGTGCTCAGAAGTTAGTGACATAAGTTTGGGCCACCTAGCGGCTAGTGTAGGGATAGCAGGGGAATTTTTGTCAAAAACCTCTGAAGCTTTACAACCCACCCCCCACCCCCCCCAAGCCTGGTTTGCTTCACTCCACCTTAGCAGCTGTCACCACAGTTGAGGGGTTCCTGGTCCATGAATTGGACTGGCCTATGATCAGTCAGTACTGTGAGCAACCTGATATTTCAGAGGTGTAAAGGTCAGACCTTGCAATGTGTTAGTTGACCCTTAGGCCATATGATCAACTTGGCAAGCCAAAATGATGGGCTTATGTACATAACAACGGTCTTAGTCTGTATTCTTCTCCTTTCTTTGAGTTTGAGAGGTAGGTACACTGTCATCTCTCTTTTCACTACATGGTCTCAATTTGAGCTGTCCTTGCAGTAGTCTTTTAAAAGCCATTTTCAGTCTCAAAGCCTTCATGCATTCAAGTCTGTCTCCAAAGAGTCAGCTTGAACTATGTAGAACATGTATCCTACCTTTTATATCATATGGTTGTGAGATTTGGGGCAGAGCTAATTCAGAAGACAATTGCCCAGCAGAAATTACACGGAGGTGATTTTGTGGAAAATCTTTTGGGTGTACATAGAGATACAAGGAACATGGGGTAGTAGAGCAGAGCTTGGGACATTGTTCCCAATTGACTTACATATATTTAATGTACAGTCAAGTTGTGGCTACGCTTCAAACATTCAGACTTTTCAACACATCCCCTATTGTGAGTAGGCGCGTTATCACTCTGTCATCAAATTGAATATGAACTGATGAACAGCTGTAAGGAATTCAGGTTACAAGGCGTAAGGGAAATTTGAAACGATATCGGTTACTTTTTTCTATGGATGTCTGAATTCACAGTTAGACAATAAGTACATAATGTACATTGTTAAAAATGTGGTTGAAAGATATATATATCCAGACATGTTTTCATTGACTGTCTACAAAAAAGTAAAGAAGGGATTCTCCAGGGAATATTATATAAAATTTTCTAGATAAATATGTGGTATGGTGGGCTTTGTGCAAACTTAGAAGTAGTGCCTACCCCCTTGCAATTGTGACAGGGTGGTGGAAATGGTACTTGTTTCTCGATGTTTTAAGCTTGAGGGTGACTTCTGAACAGTTTCATACAACTAAAATGCACATATGTGGAGTTATGGTTTTAGAGCTGAGGGGTTGCCGCACAAACCTGGACAATAGACTAAAACCACAGCGACAATTTTACCTTTGCCAGAATGGCTAAGGTTAGGTTTTGGATGTGTTTGTGTGTCTGTGTGTGAGTTAACAGCATACATGTAACTCGAGAAGCCTGGGATGGATAATGATGATATCTGGTAGGTGGGTAGGGATCGGGAAACGAAGGTCAAGTTTGATAATGGACCCCCTAGCGGCTTGCTAAGGTACTGCAGCAGAAACTTGGACGAAATAACTCTACAACATGTTGACGGATCGTCATGATTTTTGGTATGTAGATAGAATGAGTGATGACTTACATAATGAGATACTAATTATGCACATCAACAGCTCATTTGCATAATTAATCAGGAAAATTTATAAATCCACAGCATTCCATGATAGGACTTTCAAACTTGTCACATATGTAGCTGGGAAGGAGAGAAATGTCTATAGATATCAATTATGCAAATGATGACCTCATTTGCATTATTAATGAGAAAATGTGAACATGTTGACGGATCATCATGTTTTTTGGTATTTAGGTAGCGTAAATGAAGACCTACATAATGAGATACCAATTATGCAAATCAACAGCTAATTTGCATAATCAATTAGGAAAAGTACAAAAACCCACTGCATTTCATTATAGTACTTTCATCAAAGTTGTCACATATGTAACTGAGAAAGAGGGAAGAGAGTAAGGGGTGTATTTTATTAAAGACTAAAAGAGAATAAGTCAAGAATGGATCAAACGATCATCATGATTTTTGGTATGCTGATAGCTTAAGTAATGCTTGATACAATTTGATATCGATTAATGGTAACTTGGGATCTAATTTGCATAATCAATGTCGAAATTTTATAAACCAACTCCAAGCATATAATTATAAAGAAAATGAAATGAATAACGCATTTGTCTACAGACATCATTCTACATAACAAACCTTGTTATTTGGCAAAGGTATGTGTTCGTGGAACTCTAGTTAGTAGATGCATTGACTGTTACACCTATAAGTATAAAATAATGGTACCTGAACAATTTCAATATGATTCATACTTTCTAAATTCAGAGTGGTGCAGGTAAAATTTGTCTGGTGCAGGTAATCTTCAATGCCACCTGCACCAGTGCAGGTTTGCAGAAAAAGTATTTCGAGCCCTGCATAACCAAAGCTAGGCACTCATTTTCACCTGAGTGAAGTGAGGGAATTTGAGTTACTAGTAAGTTAGGTTAAAGTGGCTTGCCCTTGGGCACAATATTGGAGCATGTCATTTCATCATGGGGACTCAAAGCCACAGAGATCTGGGCTTGGAGCCAAACGGCCAACCATTACGCTATGCAATGCCATAACACCAGTGATTGATATTACGTTGTTTCAAATGTCAGCAAAAAAAAAGACGGATAGCATGAACAAAAATTTTAATAGCAATAAAATTATTTTGTAACGTGTGTAAAATTATTTTGTAATCTTACCTTGTGTTTTGCTTGTTCCTGTGCTTTGCTTACAAACTTGGCCGTACTGTCGCTCTCCCCATCCACGGGTCTGTTTACAGAGAAGGACGTGTAGGGGACTTCATCCTCCGTACCTTTCTTAGGCTCGGGCGGACTGATAGGCGTACTCTGATCCGAACCCATGTTGATGATTTTCAGAAGAAACAAAGAGGGAGGGGGGCGTTGCACCACAAATTTACTTCCTCGTAGAAACTCACTGCGTCAATTTTCTACCTTGACCTTCACTTCTACAGTATCCCAAGGTCGTTGTATCAAGAAAAAACGTCAAAACATGAAGTTTTTCCTCTCAGAATCGCTTAAAATCACTAAAATTCTGAAAAGATGTCTTTTTCACGAAACACCTTCCGCCATCTTTGATCACGATCTTTCCCAGGATGCATCACGTTCAAGATGGCTGCCCCCTGGTTGAAAAAAATTGCGTAACGCCAAAAATTGTTGATATTTGAACAATTTTAGGAGGAGATTTCAATATTTTAGGGTGAAGAGACATGCAGAGCTCGAAGGACAAGAGAAGGCGGTTAAGGCTGCAAGGTTCACGGGCGGTACAGGCAGGAAAACCGGTGAAACCTTTCGGTGGACCGGGAAGGGGTAGAGGGGGAGGGGCAGTTGGGGGAG
This sequence comes from Branchiostoma floridae, assembly GCF_000003815.2. Classification (NCBI taxonomy): domain Eukaryota; kingdom Metazoa; phylum Chordata; class Leptocardii; order Amphioxiformes; family Branchiostomatidae; genus Branchiostoma; species Branchiostoma floridae. The sequence continues at coordinate 146,231 of NW_023365762.1, forward strand.
GGGGGCAGCAGCAACAGACTCCCGGATACAGCGGTGATGACAACAGCAGAAGCTCGGCAGAGCCCCGTCAGATGCGCGGTAGCAAGCCGACGTGGTTGGAAAAGGACGAAAGACTTGGGGAGAAGAGTTTTGTCTTCCATCAGCCAACAAAGGTAGTTATAAACAAACGTGATTTTTTTAACCTCCTTGAACAGACCATGCCTGAACCATTTAGGAGCTTTCATCAACAAACTAAAACTCTTGGGACCAAAAAATATTATCTATTAAAGAGAACCAGGTGCCAGTTGTAAGAATCTATTACTGGGCCAATCTGAGAGCAATGATCATACTGTTTCTTTGCCATTTTTACATATTTTACAAACGTTTAAGTACCACAATTCTGCACAATGCCACAGACAAAACTGGAATACAGTATTGGATTTTGCAACACTTGTTTCCATGCAGTGTCTAATCTGATGGCTCAAGTAGTTTTATAATTTACTAACTTCGGTGCTGCACTTTTTTTCAGGCTATAAGGAAGCCACCGGATCCCAAAGTTATCAAGTAAGTGTGGTCAAGTGTTCAAAAATCATAGAGCTTTGTGTGTTTGTTGATCAAAGAACAAAACACAGTTCTTTATATATCCTGTAGTACAGTACTTAAAACTTCTGTCAGTACACTATTTCATATCAAGGAAAATACAGTGCATTCTACTATGACCAATGTAATTTGTCAATAAGAATGTTAAACATTGCACTATTGACAGGATGTTCCTATCAAAAGCCATGTCACTCTATCATAGAATCAAAGTTTTCAAATCACACCCATTTTTGTAAGCAAATAAGCCATTAATTCATAATGTTTAATCTGTCTTAAATCTTTCAATTTCTGTGTGTCATGCAGAGAGGACGGAGTTTTTGAAATAAGTTCAAGTCCATCAGGAGTTTCCAGGTAAGGCTGGGTGAATCTCAATTATTAAACTTCAATGTTAATTGTTATGCTCATTCCATCCAAGTCTATGACTGGACATTTTATAAAAAGCAGTTAGAGAAAGAGCCCCTAAAATGGAGATGTGAAATGTTAATGTGTTTGAGTATAAATGCAGTTTTCTCAACAATCTTTAATAGGTAAGACTTTTTTTCAACAGGTTACGATACTTCCCACACTTTGTCGACCCTAAGGAAGCTGATTGGATGTTTGACCAGTTGGAGGCTGAAATCCCCTGGAGACAGAGGAAAGGGATAGACAGGGAAGGTACAGTTCTGTCTCTATGTCTCTCTAGATCTGTATAGCCAGTATTATGCCCTTCAGTATAATGCACTTGTTTCTGTATCTGTATCTGTATAGCTGGTGTATCCTCACTTTGATGTACATTGTAACACACAAGCTTCTGTATCTCTATAGCTGTTATAAGTTCCCTTGGATGTGCCTCGGGTTTACCCTTTGGCGTAACACACCGGCTTCTGTATCCGTGTAGCTGGTAGAGCCTCCCCCTGGCAAAACACACCAGCTTCGCAGGCATGTGGCACAGCAGTAGCTAGTTATAGTACACAGAATGACCTGTCGTGCATAACCTTTGCAAAAATCTAGCTTTTAGCTTTAATTAAAGCTATCTAGAGAGGATGCCCTACTGTACTTAGTGGCAGCGAGGTCCACTGTATGATAGTTCTAGGGATAAAGAAAATATCTAACAGATGAATACTACCTTTAGATATGATTATAGCAAAAACCATGTCATAAAATCAAGTCATAGAGGAAAATATTTGTAGGGATTTACTTTTGTTGTAGGGAGTGTTTGCGCTAGTTTAAAGTTGTGGTTTGCTGTAAAAAGGGAATTTTTGCAATGCTTTTAATTAAGGTCACGGCAAAGAGGTCACCGATAAAAATGGGAACATGAAACCAACATTTACCCTTTTACATTATTCTATGGACAGAATGTCATACAGTTACATTATTCTATGGACAGAATGTCATACAGTTACATTATTCTATGGACAGAATGTCATACAGTTACATTATTCTATGGACAGAATGTCATACAGTGATGGCTTATTATTGCTATACATCAGGCAATATAATTTAAGTCCATTTTGTTTTTCCTACATGTCAGGTGTGGAATACCTGCAGCCGAGGTTGACAGCATGGTTTGGTGAAATTCCATATTCCTACTCCAGACTCACACATGAAGCTAACCCACATGTAAGTCTTTATTTCAACAGTCTGGTGTGACAGCATGAAGGCACTTAGTTTCAGTACCATGATAAAAGAGAAATTATCGTCAATGGCATTTCAGTACCATGAAAAGAGCAATGCTGCATAGTGCCGATGACATTTCAGTACTTTAACAACTACAGTTCATGATTTTTCAGTACCATGGAAAGGGCATTTATACCGTCAATTATGTTTCAGTACCATGAAAAGTGCACAAGTAGTGTTGATGATGTTTCAGTACCTTGAACAGTGCAGTGATACTGTTGATGGTCTTTCAGTACCATGAAAAGTGCACTGGTACTGCTGATGGTGTTTCAGTACCATGAAAAGTGCACTGGTACTGCTGATGGTGTTTCAGTACCATGAAAAGTGCACTGGTACTGCTGATGGTGTTTCAGTACCATGAAAAGTGCACTGGTACTGTTGAAGATATTTCAGCACCATGTAAAGTGACTGGTATTGATGATATTTCAGTACAAAAAGTATACTAGTGTTGTTGTTGTTGTTTCAGTACCATGAAAAAGTGACTTTTGCTGCATGCTGATTGTGTTTAAGCAATAAGCACCATGACGATTGTCATGGTACAAGTGCAGGTATGGAGTGAAAAGTGGATATTTCATGTATTTTTATTTGTTTATAGTTTCCTAGCTACTTAAATCAGTAAGGAACCCCCTTTTTTTTCTTTTCTTCTCATATTTGTATTTTCCTTCCCTAGTGGCACCCTATAGTGACTATGTTACGTGACCACATCACCCAGTCTTGTGGCCACACCTTCAACTCTGTACTGTGTAACCTGTATCGGGATGACAAGGACTCCATAGCCTGGCACTCCGACAACGAATACTCCCTACGGAAAAACCCCATCATAGCCTCGCTAACCCTCGGTGCCATCAGGACCTTTGAGTTACGAAAGAACCCACCACCAGTAAGTATGCTTTAAAAAAGCTGTAATCAAGATAAAATTTTTCAGACTCAGACCATACACTGGACAAGGTTTCTGACAATTTTCAGGCTCATCAGACTCATCCTCACCGTATATCAGACTAACAACTGGATATGATTTTGGAAATGGTCAGACAGTTCAGATAACATTCATTATCTTGAAATCATCAGTGACACTGAAAAGAAGAGAAAAGATAACAGATGTTATCTGAAATTTCTGACCATTTCCAAAATCACATCCATGTTGCTTGAGTAATTGCTATTTGTGGTACAACTGTTTTTGTGATACTACAGGTAGGAACATTTATCTCACACCACCCATGTTAACATTTACAGGAAGAGGATGGTGACTACACTTACACAGAGAGAGTGAAGATTCCCCTGAACCATGGGAGCTTACTGATCATGGAGGGGGCAACACAAGAAGACTGGCAGGTATGTGTACATGTGTGTTCAATGTTTTGAAGTTCTTCAATAAACCATTACAACATACAAGCTTAAGTCAAACCTGCCTGAGAAGGCCACTCAGGGGACCAATGCAACAAGATCTGGTCTATGTGGACAGGTGGTCACTATAGACAGGGTTCTTAATGATTGTGTCAATGAGAAAAATTAGAATTGTCTAAAGGACCACCCAAAAGTGGTTACAATTGCCAGGTGGTCCTTATGTAGCGTTAGGGTTTGGGTCACTTGCACAGGTACGACTTGTGCTTGATGTACAGTCATTTTTCAATGCCTATCTTACTTGTCAATACATGTTGATGTGTTATTATCTTTTTCATCTGCAGCACCGTGTCCCAAAGGAATATCATGACAGAGGAGCAAGGATAAACTTGACCTTCAGAACTATCTACCCTGAAGAAGAATCATGACCTTGGGCATATTCCACTGGGTGAATGTGCAAGATAGAATGATAGTCATCGGGTTTCCATGACAGAGGGATTGGCAAGTTTTCTCCCGTTCAACAGCAACATAATTCAATGCGTTATGCTGCAGCTTCTTAACCTCCTTGGTGTAAAAATTTGGACGTGACATCTATGTGCAAGCAATCAAAATACCTGGTTGCCTGGTTATTCAGTGTAACTTAATTTCAAACTCAGCATGCTAACAAGCCAGCAGCAATATCCAAAAAGCAGTTACTCCAGTAACTGGATATGATATTTTGGAAACAGTCAGACATTTCAGAAGGCATCCACCATCTTTCGTCAGTGACACTGAAGTGTCCTGGGGGAAACTGGTCTTTTATACCCTAACTATGAATGCAAAAGAGCTGAAGACAATTTTGGAAATCCAATAGGAAGCTAGGTAAGACAAAGTCAAGCTGAAGACAATTTTGAGTAACTACTTTTTGGCGAATCTTATTACCTGGATGTCTAACTTTCATCAGCAGCAATATCTATTGCAATCTGAAAAGATTGACTGGGACAGATTGGGGAAAGCGGCATGGGCAGAGCTGGTCAGTTTCGAGAAGTTGTGTCAACTGGAAAGTTAAGCTTTATTCTATATCTCTGTATTGTACTTTGTGTAATAGTTGTTGCCATACATTGTACCATGTACAATGCGTTGTCGTGCAAATAAAGTTCCTCTTCTGTATGATAATATTGTTGATGCCCTGTATGTTCCTCATAAATCCTTTGCTCACTTGGTGGATTTATAGCAAATGACCCCTTCTTACGACATCATAATACGGTAAATGCATTTACGGTCGCAGGGATTTAATTTCTCGGTAGTGGGAAAAAGGACTTTTCGCAGTGGTTTTAAGTTCACGGTAGCACCATGCACTGTAGTCTCTTACTGCCATGGAGAAATATTCGCATTGGTTTTAAGTTAGGGGTGAAATGGCCTCTGCAAAAACCGTGAACATAAAACCACCACGAACATGTTTGCATGTACAGTATACTGCTGCTGGGTTCCCTGACACGGGTAGGCAGCAGTCTTCACACCGCGCTTCTGGCAGATGGGCAATGTTCATGACATCTATACTGTATTTTTAAATGCATTAAAATGCAAGTTACTTCACAGTTGGGTTTTCCATGCAGCATGGGTTTATATATAAAGATACTATCCTCAAGGAATGTGTCCTTGGAAGTTTTTGAGACCTTGCATTGTTAAAAGCCTAGCTATAGGCCTCTATACAAGTATGATTTCCTGACCACTGAACCATACACATTTAGCTATCTTATCCTTCAGTCCATGAGAGCTCACTCGTGTAAAATGAATGCGAGAAAAGAAGCACGGGGTTCTAGAGTTCTATCACGCAATTCCGTCATTATGTAATTAAAGTCTCGTCTGATGGTGATGATAATGCGACGATTATGATGATGATTATGATAGTAAAGAAATACCCACGGTTTGTATCAAGTTTATTGCAAATTCATGCCCGTGGGCTAATTGCAGTTAACATAAAAGATTCAAACAGTGTAAGATACAAAATCACAAGTGTCTACTCTAGTCTAAAACTAGTAAAAGCTAACTCTAGATCCTGGGTTATTGGGCCATGGGTCCGACTCCTTTTTCTAAGACAGTTGAAGACGAAAGATCCCACCTTTTTTATTATGTGTGGGTTTTGTGATGTTAGAAGGAGAACTTATTTCTTTTTGTCAGTGAATGTGAGGAAGTTTGGGTGGAATTTGATGGCCTCTTTGAACAGCTCTTTTCTTTCTTGATTATAGGAGAGCAGTTTGACATAAAATGTATATATATATCCACTATTTATACATACTTTGGGGGAGAGAGGGCACGTGCGGGTAACGACCTTTTTCAGAATAATTACTGTGACTGTGTTTCTGAGGGCTTTTTATGCCTGATTAACGAATCTGCACAAGGAGAACTTTCAGTCCATCGAATCACACACCATGAGCCCTCTTATCGCTAATCTACAAACGCTGAGCTCTACATAATACAGAGGTAAGTTAAGAGATAGAGATATAGACACGTAGGCACAATAGTGCAAGGCTTTTAAGAGAACGCCGATATACTAACTATACTAGTATAATTTTGCCTGCGTTTGGGCATTTTTCATTAGTAAGACTTATGTTATGCTTAATTGGTTAATTTCGTCGTTATTTGACTATCGGTTGGTTATTTTTTTTAAGTGAAAATGCAGGGAATATTGTATCTTGTGGCATTGTATCTTGTACGATGACAAATATCCACTATTAGGAGCAACCCTTAAAAACGTAGTAAGACAAACCGAGAGGAAGAAAATATAAGTTGCTCAAGCGTCGGACAAGGCAAAATGATACATCATGGGGGAGGAGGTTTTTGTACGTATGCGACACTAGTTTGATGTGACTACATAGAAACAATTGCAACAGTATACTGATATCCCTATGGATAGATTCATCAATTCTATTCTAAGGCGTAAGAGATTAGATATTCGACATCATGCTAGGCTCGGTGCGTGTAACATGATCCAGACAAAGACACATGCACAAACTTATAAACAGTGAACATTCCACATGTTTATTTTACCTCACCAACGCAAAGCATATATATAAGATACATGATGGAGCTCAATCTTAACATTCCGAATCTTTGAGGTTCTGTAATTTCGGAACACGAGAACAGAGGAAGTACGGACTAAATGTTGAAACTGGTTTGTAAGTTAATATGTACTAAAATGGCCAATTGTTAATTACTTCAGACGTCCGTTGTACGTAATTAGAAGGTGTCATTATTAGGGAATATCTTAAGACGCTGAACTAAGACAGACATGAGACTAAAATGAAACTTGGCGGACCGATTTTGAGTTGGCAGTTCTAAGTACTTAAACTGTTGTCCGTAACCGAACCACGTGACTGATTTTTTTGTCATAAGGTATAGTGATAAAAAGGAGTATTACAATATTTGATTCTACTTAGCGGTCAATACACTAGGGGACCTTTGTCCCGTCAAAAATTAAGGCCTATTGATGCAGTGAAGCAGCATTGCGTGATGCATGATGATTTGCAGATCTCCCTTCTTTGGGTAGTAGCCACAGCTGCAGCTGTCTGGACAAAGATAAGATAAAAAGATAATGAACGATTAGATGACCTGAATGGGCAAAAGCTGAATGACTTGTGGAAGGGAATTATCAACGTCAAAGACTTTAGCTCAAGTTAGACTGACTTGGTTTCTCTGCCCCACCCCCACCCCCCAAAAAAAGACATAGCGCATTTGCCCAGTTTTAGAAGGACGTAAATAACATATGGAAACGCGTTAAGGAAACCAAACAAACATATATACTGTCAATGTCAACCTTTAATGTTTGTCCGCAATACTTCCGCGGTGACGAGTTTAAAACACACAACACGAAAATTGGGATATACCAATGATGATATGGTTGCTTTTGCTTTAGTTAATACACGGCGCCAGTATAGATTTACTGAATGTATTTGTCGCTTGTCCAACTTTTTTTTCCCCGTGGAGTGAGTATTAAGATATTATGTCCCAGGTAAGTCAGACAGGTACGTCTGGGAATGGTTGCCCTTAACAATAGTGATAAATCCTATCAGATAGTCGTTGTCTCAATCATAAAAGGCCCCAAAACAACCATTAGCAGGCACGCATTGTTATTGGTAAATTCCTCTTGTTGTGCAGTGACAAAAATACTTTGTTACCCTTCAGAGTCTGTTGATCTTGATCCTGGATCAAGGATTTCCTCGGAGCTTTGCGAGGAGCAGGCTATCGCCGTTTTCCTTTGCCTCCTTGAGCTTGAAATCATCTGCAAAACAATATTTGTTTGAAACTCGTGCAAGAAGAGTTTCCGACAAATCGTCTAAATGTTATGCTATTGGGTTGCGCAATTGCTTTGGTTTGTAAAACATCAGGTTATATCGAAGCAAAGACTGGTATTAACTAGAAAAACACATATGCTCAAATGTTATATTTGTACGATTATATGGCACTGGTATTTTCAAAATGGTATTGCATGCCTGTAAGCATGAAAGAGTTAGCGTATTTTCTGTCACGGTGATGTTTTTTTCTCTTTCATCTAACGTGTGTGGATTCTATACCTGCGGCAAGATCCCGAGGCTGGCGCTTTAATGCGGCTTGAATACAGTCGCGAAGTCCATCGCAGGGCGATTTGCCCCCTCCCCATTGGGCATCGGTATCGTCCAAGAAAACGGTCATCAACACCATCAACAAGAGGAGGCTTTTCAGGTAGCCCTTCATTTTCTCACCTAGGCTGGAATTGTTGCATCAAAAGTCATAAGTCAATACATCAAAACATGGGTTAGCCATTAAGATCAATGGAATTCTAACCGATTCAGTCACTGATGAAAACAATGGGTGTGCCAAACAGATCTAGATTTGCACATACCGGTAATTTAAAACTTGAACAAATACTGTAACGTTACATGCAGATATGTTCGCAGTGGTTTTATGGTCGCAGCTTTTGCGGTAACCGCTTCACTGCAAACTCAAAGCCGTCGTGAACATGTTTATGCTGTCTTCTCCTCGCCTACATTGCACATTTTTATGATGTGTCGGAGGCGTCTGTTAAGTTGAAGGCGCATAAGACAAAACACAAATCCGACCCGATCAGTTTTGAACATTAAATACAAAAATGTACATATTTAGCAAAAAGAACCAATCTGATTCGGTTAGACCAGTGACAGTTGATCACCTCAGCACAGCCGAGAGTGAGTGTTCTGTCCCTTTCCGAGTTGCTGTAAGATGGTTTCCGACTGGCTTTCCGTTAAGGCATCGGGGTTCCATTAACGTACAGTATGTGACTGTATACCTAACTCAGAACTACCGGTACCGGTACCGTTAAATTAAGTCCTCCGCGAACTCTCGTATATGCATGTACAGACAGTTAATGTAGTTCAGTCAGTGTATGAGCTTGTCAAGAAAAGGTCATGACAGCAGAGTTTGTCACCACGCCTAAACCGGTTCCTGGCCTATCGTAATGGAACACAAAGAACGGTCACACGTAAAAAAAATGGTGTCTACGGGGCACCAAAACTTTCTTGCCGAATCCTTCACTGCTAGCTAAAGAAAATTCAACAGGTACATGTGTCGAATAGATTTGACTCCGTTAATTCTAGGAAAAATACAGTCAGTATTTTCAAGCCTGTGGCATGCGCTTACAAGGGGAAATTTTAAATGCTCGAGAAAGCCGCACCCAAGGAGACCCGTGCGATATTCCGTATGTCCATGGGATTTTCCTGGTAGTTCCATCGTTCACATTTACTTAAAATAAAATTCTATAAGCCTAACGAATGAGATTAATGAAAAATGTAACAGAAGGAACGGCCTACCCGGTGTTGAATCCAAGATCGTCAATCCGTGACTTGATCAGAAAACCTGTCTTGTCTGTATGAAGTCAGTGGGCGACTATTTAGTAGTTGGAACATGCCCATACCTTTAGGCGAGTCCTGGTTGTGACGTTTGTACATGAACCAATGACACACCCTGCATACAATCCCATGACAGCTCTCCAGCACCTGATTGGTTGTGCCAAGGACTTCATGTAACCGCAATCGAAAAGGTTACTGACTTTAAATAATACACGAGCTAGAGGTTAGAATTGGCCAAGCATGGAGTGTCATACACGCAATCCGAAAATTGGAAATCAGAAAAGGAACAAAAACTAATAAAAGTATTATAATTTTGTATTGAGAGTCTCAATTTTGCGTTACGGCTGTGAGTCTGGACAATGAATACTTCTCAGACCAGGAAATTGGACGGTTCCTATACGGGGATGTTACGTGTTGTATACAACAAACCTTGGTGGGAACCTTTACCAGGATGTTAAGTGATGTATACAACAAACCTTAGTGGGAACACACAACAAACAAAGAACTGTATGGGACTCTTCCATCTATTTCAACTGAAGTCAGGCGAAGCCGGTTAAGCATTTTTGGACATGTTACTCTACATGGCAAACAAATCGGTAAACTGCTCCTTTGGTCCCAGAAGCGGAAAAAAACTTAAGAGTACCATACCTTACAATAAAGAACTTAATTGAATCAGAGACTGAACTAAGTGATATGGACTCCCGAACTTTGTTAATGCTACAAATCAATAAGAGTATGACTATGTATGTATGTATGTATATGTTCAGGGTTATGACAGCGTTGTACAGGGCATGCGTGCACGTGGAACAGGAGAAATGCATAAGCTGCAGTAACTATCAACAACAATAACTGTTGACAGCTTTTCGATGTTGTATTCAACCCCAAAAAATGTTGAGTTCAATCTCTGTTACAGTAGGTACATATAGGGGTGGGCACCGGTACAGAAAATTCAGGTCCAGGTCCGGTTCAGGTCCAAAGGATCAGGTCCAGGTCCGGACCTGAACCTGATGCAGTATGACTCATACCAATGGTCCATTTTACTACAAAGAAATCTGTTTGGTGGACTTACACTGGCATTTATAATCCTACAACGCTAACTGCACCAGGTCCTATAGGATTGTCGACTGTAAAACGTGGTAGAAATTACTATAAACTCTACTCTACTTCACTCTAAGAGTTGTTATTTTCTCCCACCTGCAAGCGCCAAAACGTGTGAATGCCTGATCAAATAATCTGTTAATTTTCTAATCGGTCCAACATCCGGTTCACCTAATTTTTTCAGGTCCGGTTTTTCTGGACCGGTCCAATAAGAAAAAAAAAACGGTTTTGTACCGGTACACTGTACCAATACCCAGCCCTAGGTACAAATGTAAGGATATATAACTTCCCAAGGAGACGTCAGTAAAAATTGTAACACGGCAGTCGGCATAGTTTATCAAATACTTTTGGGAAAGGGGGAAAGTGAGACCAATGACTTTTTGCATAGCTGTGGCGGTGCTCCTGGGGGCTTTTCACTACCTGCACAATGAGGAATTTCAGTCCGCTTAATACCCCCTTCACATCGATCGGAAGACTAGTTTACGAGCTCTAAATGACATTTTCGTGAGTAAGACGTCCGGTGTTCTCACGATCATCTTGCGATTTTTAGGGATCGCCGGCAATTTTCAGGAGTCTTACGACGGTCGCGCTGCAGCGAAACATGTTCTTAACATAAGCGACAAGTCGCAGGAGATCTCCGAGATCGCAGAGCTCGTTACCGAGTCGCAGATCGTGCGTGCAAATTGTGCGTACCTCGCAAGGGTATCGGTCAATAGTCTTGCGTCAATCCAACGATTGAAGACCGATAGGCGAGCACAGAGATAGTTATTAATCATCGAGCGCAAATCGGAAGGCGAACGCCCGTTCGTCGGGCGACGTTCGGGCGACGTTCATCCGACTTCCGATTGTTTACAAATATTGAATTTCTGGGAATGTGAGGGTAATTCTAACATTGTGGCCCCTGTGGCAGTATGTAGGCTGGCTTTGTGACACACTTTCCTTTCTTGTGTCATTTCTATTATGCCCGCGCATTCCATTCATTGGTTAAAAAGATTCCGACAGCAAAATAAGCAACATTTATTGATCTCTTGCCATTTTTGAGGAACGTTTTGTGTTCCCTTGTCCGCGTGCAAGAGGTCATGGGAGGTTCATTATCATAGATTTATTCACCGTCGATCGCACGAAGCTCGCTTATATGTGAGGGGGACAGATTTTGGGCGAAAAATACGCAAGACCATCTTAAAATCAGCCGACCTTCCTGCGATTGCGAAGTACGTCCGAAGATCGTATATAATGTGAGGCAGGCTTAATGACACACAACTACCGCTGATCTACTACCTTTGAGGTCACTGTGGCCTGTGGCACATTGGCACAGCGCAAGACTTTAAAGAGGACGCTGATAGTATACCTTTTGCAGCGTTTGGTCATTTTTCATTGCAATTGGATCCTCATTGTTCTCTTGTTTGTTGAAAGTCGTTAACAAAAGCTGCAGCAATGAAAAAGAAAAATTCTTCTTGTAAAAGGAAAATATAGTACAAATTTATTACTGGACATTCGACATATTAGATAAATGTACAAAATATCATACATTCATGAAGCATTTTCCACAGAAAGACAGCAACATTATCAACATTCAATAACAACTTTTGAATAAAAATAGCTCAATATTTACAGCTAAAAACTCCCTATGATCATATGCTAAATGCTTATACATGAATTGATTACATTCTATCTGTATAAGATACTGTTTATAGTATCTTACCAATGATTACAATTTTTGGTCCTCTAGAAGACTCAACAATGATTTTCCTATTGGATAAACATATTCTACTCAGAAATATGTCTTCAAGTTGTATCATTCATGTAAATCATAATGTAATCATAGTCTTCTGTTCACTTGAATAATGTTATACTCATTAAACATGTGAATAGACAAAAAGCATTTTGTAATGTGACTGACAAATTCTGATGTAATTTACCATTCAAATGCTATAGACACTTGGCCAGGTAAAAATGCAGCCCTGTTGTTTGGTCATATGAAGATTGTATAAGTGGTCATCAAACAAGGCTTATCTGATAGTGGTATTACTGGCTTCAACCCATGGGTGTTGGCTGTCGCCAAAAATTATTATATGTACAATGTACATACATCAGACATGAGACAACCATCCAATTTGAATAATAAACTGGTTCAAGGTTTGAACTGCACATGTGCAGTGCAATGCACTGTTGGTAGTATGTAGTTGAAAGCCCCTGAGACATAAACTGTAGACAGAGCATGCCTGAACATGTACTACATATATTAAGCATGACAACAAGAAGTGCTAACAGATTATAAGGGGCCTTTGTCTTTGTACGTGTATGCTCAGTTAAAACTGTGAATTGGCTTATTGTGGTACTATTGGCTCCATCCTTTAGGTGTTGCCAAAACTCTGTGTACAAGCCATGGGTTGACTTCTCATGAGTGCATTTAATTTAGCACTGGCAGGCTGGGAGAGACCCTCTACAGTCGGCACTGGTGTCATGGGCAAAACAAAATGTACAGATTTTTGGCTCCACACTGGAGGTGTTGTTAAAAAAAAACCTCAGTGTGTATGTGGCATGGGGTGGCTCCTCATCATTGTACTAGCGCTGGCGGGTTGTGACGGACCCTCCACAGTCGGCGCCGGGGTCATGGGGAACGGAGTCTGACTGGTGCTCCTGTACGCCGGGATGTTGGACAGCCAATCGGATCCCTTCGACTGGAAGTTCTGGCTCAAGTCGAAAAGGTTCATGACTGAAAGTCGCTGATGTCAAAGTCACGGTTATAACAAACGTACTGAGCATCATGGGACGATATTATGAATTCTTTTTCTAGAAACCTATTCTTGTTCTAGCCTATTCTTGTTCTAGAAACCTATTCTTGTTCTAGAAACCTATTCTTGTTCTGGAAACCTATTCTTGTTCTAGAAACCTATTCTTGTTCTAGAAACCTATTATTGTTCTAGAAACCTATTATTGCTCTGGAAACCTATTCGTGTTCTGGAAACCTATTCTTGTTCTAGAAAGTAACCTATTCTTGTTCTAGAAACCTATTCTTGTTCTAGTAACCTATTCTTGTCCTAGAAACCTATTCTTGTTCTAGAAACCTATTCTTGTTCTAGAAGCCTATTCTTGTTCTAGAAACCTATTCTTGTTCTGGACACCTATTCTGGAAAACTATTGTGATGTTCTCAAAGCACCTCCTTGAGCACAGGACCCCCATTTTACGTCCCTTCCGAAAGACAAATGCAGCTCCAACCAGGATGTCCATCCCTGGATTCAACCCGGGGTCTCCCAGTTACACTAACTTCAACTAACTAGTAAATGGAACTAGGAGATCAACAGCCAGGTGGCTACAAATTCAGCTACAGGGAAATTCTTAAGATGTACTCTAACTGTTCAAGACACACACGATGATAAGGATACATGTCTGTTGGCCAGTGGTGGAAGCTGGAACACTGAGGGAGGCTGGGTCAATCTGGCGATCTCTCCTGACAAACCTGAGAAAAATTAAACGAAAAATGTCAGAAGTGTATAAATTGTGTCTAATTCTTGCTTAAAGGTGTGAATTGTAGAATTTTGGAATATTTGACACCCAAACCCTAGCAAAAAATCAACAGTTATATTCATCAAAAATGGCAGGGTGACAAAGACAAATCACAATAAAAGACAAAGGAATGGTGAAAATATAGCAGAATTGAATTTCATACAATATTACGATCCTGAGGAAAATATACTATCTGTTAGCGAAAGATACTATGCTTGAAAAGATTACAGATTTTAGGGTAGAAACCAAAATAGAGTCAGACCATTTACCACTTGTTTTTACAATACCGACCGGAAATCGTCTTCCACCCAAGACAGAAGCCAGTCCCGACTCAGACACCATCTCATCAACCCGTTATAAGTGGAACCATGACAGAGCACAAGAGTTTAGAAGTACACTGCAGGGGCAAACTGTACAGATGCTTTTGAGGGAAATAGAGTCAGACTTGGAAAGAAACGAAATAGATCTAGCTGTCGAAAAAATCAGCCTAACATTGGAAACGGCGGCAGCGAGCATGAAAATTACTAACTCAGTTAAGTCAGGGAAACAGTCGGTATCCAACAGGAAATGTTGGTTTGATAAGGACTGTAAACGAACTAAACATGAAGCGAGTAAAAGGCTACATAAGTATAGACGGGAACGAAGCGAACAGAATTGGAAGATGTTTAAACAAGCTAAGATGGAGTACAAAGCTTTGGTCAAGGCTAAACGTAGAGCCCACGCAGCGAAGCTTAGAACAAAATTAAAAAATTTACACAGGGACCCTAAAGAATTTTGGACGCTTGTAAGGGGAAAAAGGATAAGTACGATAGGTAATATAAGTGCCCAGGAATTTGCAAATTTTTTTGAGGAACTCTATGCTGGAGGGGTAGAAAGCAGTCTGGATGAGGAAGATATAAACTTCTCGGAACCGCTAGAGAGTTTTTCACACGACACGGGTTATGCTAATGACAATCTGGATAAGGAAATAACAGAGGAAGAGATCATTCACTGCGTTAGGAATCTAAAACCGGGAAAATCGCCAGGCCTAGATAAACTGATACCAGAATTCTTTCGTGAGAGCATTTCGATTTTATCACCTTATCTTAAAACATTATTCAACAAGTGTTTTGACTTAGGTGTTTTTCCAAAGAATTGGACTGTCGGTATCATACACCCACTGTTCAAATCAGGATTGAAGGACAAAGTGAATAACTACAGAAGTATAACTTTACTTTCAGTCTTCGGTAAGATTTTCCTGTCAGTACTAGAAAAACGGATAAACAACTGGATGCAGGAAGAAGAGAAGCTTACTGAATCTCAAATGGGTTTTAGGAAGAATTATGGGGTAATGGATAACCTGTTCTGCTTAAACGCTTTAACACAAAAGTACCTTACAAGACCAAAAGGACGCTTCTACGTCGCATTCGTCGATTTTTCTAAAGCATTTGACAGTATTCATCGAGCACACATGTGGTTTAAGCTAGTCCGGGGAGGTATAAGTAAGAAGATATCCTGTATAATTCAAGCAGTATACGAGGATGTAAAATCATGTGTTAGAGTCAAAGAAGAATTGAGTGAGACCTTCAGTTGCCATAGGGGGGTAAGACAGGGATGTATTCTTTCCCCCTTTTTATTTGCATTTTATATAAGCGACTTAGATAAGCATCTGGAACAGAATGGATGTAGAGGAATCCAGGTTGGTGACACTGAAATTTTAAGCCTAATGTTTGCTGACGACCTTGCACTATGCTCTGACTCTGTGGTGGGCCTACAGCGGGTCTTGAATGCCCTTAATTCCTACTGCGAAAGATGGAAATTAGCAGTAAACTTGGAGAAGACGAAGGTCATGGTCTTTAGGAAGGGAGGTAAGTTACGGAAAAGTGAAAAGTGGTTCTATGCAGGAAGCAGGGTAGAAGTGGTGAATACGTATAAATATCTAGGGATAACGGTATCTTCAAGTGGAGGATGGTTTAGGGCGCAGGAAACGTTAGCAGGACAGGCGTCCAAGGCCTTGTTCATAATGAAAAAGAATACGGCCAAGTTTGGCATGTTGTCTCCAGATTTGTTGTTTAAAATGTTCGACACTCTTATTCTTCCAATTATGATGTATTGCTGTGAACTATGGGGGTTCCATAGTGCCAATCAACTGGAAGTACTACACAATAAATTTTGCAAGTCTTATCTAGGTGTCGGGCAGTCCACATCTAATGCGGCAGTGAGGGGTGAACTCGGGAGATATCCCCTCAGTGTCCTGAGACGAATTAGAATTATAAAGTTTTGGTTGAAATTACTAGAAATGAATGACAATAGGTACTCAAAGAAATGTTATACAATGTTGTATGAACTAGATGCTGTAGGCAGGGGAAATTGGATAAGTAACGTGCGTGATTTATTGTTCAGTTTAGGATTAAGGGAAGCATGGTACAACCAAAGCATAGGTGATAAAAACGCATTTATTGAAATTTTCAAGAAACGAATAGAGATTCAGGCTATTACACTTTGGAAAAACGAAATCTCCACCAGTAGCCGTCTTACTACCTATTGTATGATAAAGAGCGGTTTCTCGGCTGAACACTACTTAAAAGTGCTAAATAACTCCGAACAAACAAAAGCGATAGCACGAATAAGATGCTCAGCGCATCAGCTAAACATCGAAAAGGGTAGACACACAAAGACAGACAAACGGGAAAGAGTGTGTCAGTTGTGTTCCCTTGACCTGGTAGAAGACGAGTACCATTTTGTTTTAGAATGCCCATTTTTGAATGTACTAAGAAAAAAGTATATTCCACCATACTATTCCAAACACCCAAACCCACACAAGTTCCTTGAAATAATAAACTGCCCGACATTACAAATCTCCAGACAATTGGCAAGATTTATCCAGTTAGCAACTGTTGTCAGAGAAAAGGAGCTGATGAGGGCACCGTGATTGTTTGACTTTATGTGCGTTGTTGTTGTATATATTGTTTTTATTATTGTTTCTCATGTTGTTTACGTCTGTCATTGTGGTACTTTTAATATTGTTACTCCTATGGTTTCTACTTCATTGTGATTGTTATATTTTATGTTTATGATATTGCTATGGACATTTGTTGTCTTAAAGCAAATAAATAAAGTTCAAGTATACTGCAAATCTTAAAATATTTGTAAAGCTTTATTTTTGGATTCTAAACTCATGACATCCCAAATATGTGGTTTGCGCCATAGTATCTTTTTCACTGCAAGCTTAAAAACAATGAAAACATCCCTTCCACTTATAGTTAAAACCCAGCAAAAATAAAGAAGTTTACAGTAATCACCATTTGGATGGAAGTACTGGTAAGCCCTAGGGTTGTAGATGTGTCCAGTCTTGGTAGGCATGAAGACTGCAGGTAGACAGACGTCCTCCAGTTGTTGGTCCAGTGGTTCGGGGTTGGTCATCCTGTGTTGACCCTCCATCTGTCGGAGGTACTTCTCTTCGACCATTCGTCTTGTCTTGTCGTACAGCTCGGCCTGACGGCGAATACTCTCCGCAGTCTGGAACTTCAGCCTCTCCAGGAACTATAATGATTTACAATAAATAATAATGATCAATTTGCAAGACTCGGCTTCCATAAAATACAACTGCAAGTTTGGCAAAGTTGAATGGAACTATCCAGTATTCAGTTGATTGATGGTAACAAGTGTGCTTTTTGCACTATAAACAGGGCAACATACAAAACTACCCAATATTTCAGTTGCTTGATAGCAACATGTATGTGTTAAGCATCATGGACAAAGAAAACTATTCGATGTAACATGAGAACACCTATTACTTTGAACAGGAGTAAATGAATATAGCAATGAGAAGTCAAGTACTCCACTAAAACATTTCTTTCACAAAATCAGAGTTTTATCATATCTTCATACCATATACTATTAGACAATATTTTTGTTTGAAATTGAGTATTGAAATGTGATTATCTTCTACAAGTAGCTGGACTATTCTGCTACATTTTGCAATGAGCGTATATTAATTGCATGATAGTTAGATAACGTTCCAGTCGATAAAGTCAATGCTTACATCTTTAGGCAAATTGGCATTGGGTTGTGGTGCTTGTAGTGTTTTCCTTTTTGCCCTAGGTGCTGTATGTGGTGGTGGCTGGGGCTGGTACATCCTGAAATTGCGTATGCGTATAAAAAAGTTTTTTTAATGAAATAATCAATAGCAAAAGAGAGTTTGTAGAGGTGGGCAAGTAGTATGTACAGAATGATTCATATTATGCAAAATGTACGATGTACTACTAGACAATATGGATGGTGATGTGTTATGCAGAAAGGTTATACCGGCTATATAGAATTTGATACAGACACAAAATCTGGTGTGTAATGCTGAAGGTTACAGCTACAGAAATGGGAAGAAAAATCTCACCCGTCATACGCAGTTGCTGACGGAGGTTTGGGGACCTTTTCTGCGCTGGACTGTCTGGATGTCTGTGGAACCTGTGGGATGTTTGGCGACCTCGTTATATCACGGGTCTGCGCCCGACTGACGGGAGACCGCGGGTGGACGGGGGTGCCCTGGGGAGAGTACTGCACCATGGCATGTTCCATGTTTGCTAGCGGGGGTGGAGCTCTCTCCTGCATCTCTTCTAGATTCTCTGCAAGCTCGTTCAGACGTTTCCTGCAAATACAAAAGGTAATACATAGTACAAAAGGGTAACAGCAGCCAGCTCAGCAAAACTTTCCACAGAGTGTCAAGAACCTCTATTCACCTTTTAACCTCAACAGTTGAGATAACATCTGGTACTAGCTATTTGTTATTTGCCTGAAATTTGCTGCAAAATCTTCTACGGATGAATTGATCTGAAAATTGTGACCAAAGTTGTAAAAAAAAAGTACCAGTAGTAAATATGTTTCACACTTTTTATTTTCGCAGCTGAGGTGGCAAATTATGATCATGGAAACTCTATTGTAAAATCTGGGTATGAATACACAAAGGTCATTACAATTACACAGAGATACAACCAACAATATTTTGTGGAGACATACCAGACAACAGTTTACAGTACAACTTTGCACTTTTACA
The DNA here is from genome assembly GCF_000003815.2 of Branchiostoma floridae. NCBI lineage: Eukaryota > Metazoa > Chordata > Leptocardii > Amphioxiformes > Branchiostomatidae > Branchiostoma > Branchiostoma floridae. The sequence continues at coordinate 165,285 of NW_023365762.1, forward strand.
TGAACACCAATACTTACTCGTATTCATCTTGGATTTGCATGAGTTGTGCATTGTGCTGTTCCATAAGGCTTTCCAGCTCTGCCTTGGGAACCATGTCCTGTAACAGGCACAAGAATGACATTCTAATATCTATGTGGTTTACGCAATGTGTCCTTTTGTGATTGAAGGCAACAAGTATGCATTCAGCACCAAGGACAGATACAACTAGCATGGCTGTAACATCATAAATATTTGGGAAATCTTGGAAAAACATGTCCTGCATCACACACAAAAAGGATACTCTAATATCTATGGCTTCACTGTGACTGAAGAATATTTGTTGGTCGAATATTTGTACCTTTGCTGTATTTGTATAGTAAGCGTAGCACCATAATTGTAGTTTTGAAGGTTTGCTAAGGGACCACGACTTTGTCAAGGTGCTAGATGAAAACTGTTTGAACAGCAAATAATTTTTCTCTCATTACAGATTGAGATTTCACTGTACTGTTATATTTCTATTTGCAAGAGATCCCTCTGTTTTTAGAACAATTAGCAAAAACTAGTAACTTAATGATCACCTCTTTCTCTTCTTCAAAAGACATGGCTGACGTTGCTCTATCCTCATACTCCCTGTCCAACATGGCCACTATCTCTTCTTTGGAGTGCTGTGTTAGATCAACACCTGGAAACACAGGAATCATTAGGAGTTTTAGTTGCCTTTATTTACAAAGCAATACGGGCATGTGTCATCAGGACTAGCCAAAACTATCATGCAAGGAACTGTCCAGGGAGAAAGAAACAGGGGTAGCCAATGGAACAGATAGGAGGATGATATGAGAGAGTTGGCAGATATGACTTTGCAACCGGGAGGTCACTGCTGATGTAAAAAATAGAACCAGTGCAAAAGTGTCAAGAGTTACAGTATTTATAAGTAGAGGCATGGAGGCCAAATATTTGAATAGAGACAGATGCTGGACTATGACTAGGGTAGATATCTACTAGGAAAACTACTGTTTTTCATTGCCTTTATTTAAATCACTGTTATTTCATTATGAAACACATCAAAACAAAGGACAAACCTGTAACTTCCTTGATCAGCTCCATTAAAGTCAATGTTTCCGTTTCCCTCTCGAAGGTTCGCGGGCGCTCTTGCTGTGTCCAGTACAGTTTGAGCGGTAGGTTACCATAGATACCGTGTTTGGAACTATTTGTGGCGTAAAGGGGAAACATGGTGGGGTCTTTAGTCTTCAAATTGGCATCAAACTCTTCTGCATTTTCTTCTGGTAAGGATTTCACAGGCAGCTCCTGAAACACAAAAAAAGAGAAGTAGGTTTACCTTCAGAAAGTTCTATATTCAGCAATTCTGAACATCTTTATACTCATAGAATATACCTGTGGTATGAATTTGAAGCCACGCTACTTAATAGTTTTCTTCCATAACATTTTAGCAAAATTTCAACAAAAGAGAAGGTTGATAAAAAGTTACGAGGAAAAAATATTACTTTCCAGTAAGGCGTTCACACCTGTGTGTATCTTCAAGTCCATATGAGTTGCGTATTGACTTTTTTATCATGGTTTAGGTAAAGTTTGAGGGGATGAGATTGTTTTTTGCTTTGACCCATCATTGTGCAACGTGGTTATCAACCTGTTTTAAGACTGATATCCAAATTCATCTAACGTCAGTTCACCTTTATCCGCGGGGTAACCCATATCCGTTGTTTTACAAACAATGTGTTTAGGCATATCAACTCGCCGGACGGTGGTTTCAAACTGTAATATTTTGAAAATATTGACTGGTTTCAAACTGAATATTTTAAAAATAGTGCAGTTTGAAACCACCGTCCGTCAACTTCTTATCCCTAAATACCCTGTTTTTATAAACAACGGATTTAGGTTACCCTACAGATAAAGGCAAACTAGCACTGTTGACTTACCAAACTAGTCAGATCCTCTGCCTCTATAGTTGCGACAGCTGCCATCTCATCCTGTGAGTTCACCGCGACCTTTAACCCCTGCATTTCCGCCAGTTTGTCAGGCACACTGAACACAAACTCTTCAAACCTGAAAGGCACAGATAATGTTAATTTTTATCGAAAGAATGCTTTGGTCCTGGATACAACTTAAGATGGTATCTCAGTGCACATGAGGCACTGGTGCGGCAATGTGGGGTTCATTCACTTTGGCACTGTTGTGTTATTCTTGCAAATTTTTTTTACAAATTAGATATTTCGTAACACTTAAAGTATGACTTAGAAGACAACAAAATACGCAAAACGTAAGAAAATCTGTTCTTTATCTCTGAAATTTGTTGAGCAATTATTCTTTCAAACCACGCAGAGCTACACCGGTGCCCCAAGTGCAGTGAGATACCACCTCAGGGTACTTATTACTGCCATACTTGGTTTTAAAGTAACTGGGCCACACTGCCATTGGTTCAAAGGTACAGTGGCTCAATATGGCCATATATGGCACATGAAATATAGTTGGAAGTAAACTTTCTTGGACGAGTATAGATAAAAGTTCTTTTTATGTATAATAAGTAACTTTGGGGACTTCTCACCTGTCATCCTCCTTGGGCGTTTCTTCATGAGGCTCCTTGACAGTCACAGACTTTCTTCTCTTAACACCTGGATACAAAGAATCACATAATCACACATCATGATATCAAGTCTTCTTGAAGCTATGAAGCACATGAAATTAGATATAATCTATACATTTTCATCTATTGTGCTATGTAGGAAGATTCTGATGTTGATTTCAAAAATCTCATTCAATTTTGTCCATTTATGAAAAAAAGTATGGTCTAGTACATGCATTACAGTGTGTGGCCCAAGGGCTATAAGAAATAGAGATGACCACTACCTTATATTACATAATATCCTCAATATGGATAAGGTATTGGAAGTATTCTAACTTGACATACAATGTTATAATTTACATTATGAATATTTTATATTTTTAATATGAACAATTATCTTTTAGTTAATGAGAGACTTTCAGAGGAGCCAAGCTATCAGAAAACATCAGCCTTTCACATTTACCATATATGTACATACCTCCCTTGCCTATCAGGCTGCCTTTCTTGGGTTTTTCAGGTGTCTGAGGTTTGGGTTCAGGTGGAGTGGGTGGTGTGTCCAACACACCTGTCTTAAACACCTGGTCACCCATGGTCAACACACAGGTGAGTTCAGTATCTGTGGAAGGAATTAAGATATGTTAACACTATAGTTTACCTTTACCTGCAGGGTAACCTACGTACTTGTAGCTTCAAAAACGTTTTTAAGGCATGTCAACAGATGGTGGTTTTGAATGGCATTTAATTGACGGACGGTGGTTTCGAATTGCAATATTTTCTGACAGGCATTGAAGCTTGAAAAAGAAAAAGAATTCTCAAATATCTTGGATTTAACAAACTCTGATGAAATATTTTTAAAGCATTGCAATTTGAAAACACAGTCCGTAGACTTGATCAACAAATTAATGTTTTTAGACACATTGGATATGGGTTCTTCCTGGGATAAAGCTGAACTAGCGTTACCAACCTTTTTGAAACAAGGATACAATGAGGGTAGACATATGAGACTAGAAACACAAAGGAAATATATATTTTGAACTTCATACTACAGCCAAACCTTCCCAACACATTGTACAACCACCCAAGGGATTTTGGACAGGTGGTTGGTTTGAAGAAGATTGACTTACAACATCATCAGGACATAATGGTAACAAAAAATTAATTTTACAAATCTAAAAGAAAGATAAAGACTGTGAAAAACGAACCTTGCATTCCAACAGGCTTGTATACTCTAACATTTAGAAATCTGTAGAAAGATATTAAAAACAAAAGTTAAAAGTGTAATGCAACAAAAAAAAACATTTACAACATAAACTCAAAATATTGAAAAAGACAAATTGTACAAACTAACTTATGTTTAGAATAGTTCAGGCTGTAATCATTAGTCTATTAATGAGTTACACAAATTACTATTAGAATCTCTTATGAGATAATGACTTCTATTGTCTTCAAAAACCATTATCCCTTTCTCTTTATTGATCAGAATATATTGTAATTTTAACAGAAAGAACTCTCTAAAACAACCAGAATGTTATCATCCCAGTCCATACCTGTCGTACTCTGGTTCATGTGTCCAGACTGACCGGTCTTCTGAAGGAGGTTTTACCACGAGCTCTGGTGCCTCGACTGTGCTCGCTCCTCCAAATCTCACCCGGGACCCTCTCCTCTACAAAAGGGAACATCATCGATATCATTGTTATAATAGTGGCCTTATATCTTACATTGTGCACCAGTAGTCGCTGTGACCTCAGTATTGTTGCTGTTAGCAAAGAAAGGGTAAGTCTTTTCGCCACCTTGACAGAAACCTTGCCACCAGTTCAGTTATCACCTTTAGAAAAAAGCTGTTAACGATAACCTTGTTAAACACTTCTATCAAATTAATCCTTCAAGCCAAATAACATCTTTCACATACAAAGGACAAAGTTTTGAATGGGAACTATGTACTTTTGGTTGTTTTACTGAAGGTTGATAATATAATATTGCAATGCAAAAGATGCTGTCAATTGGTTTGAAGGATTAGTCTGCTCCATGTTAAGGACCATCTCACTGCACTCGGGGCACTGGTGTGGCACTGTGGGGCTCGTTCACTGCGTGTTGTGTAATTTTTGCCAATTTTGCTCTAACTGCAGTGAGATACCACCTTTACTATCATTTATAGCTTGGACAAGGAGTTGCCATTTTTGTGCCCAAATCATCCTATTCTGTCCAAACTGCACAATGATAGCTGACTTTCCTGTTCATCAGTTTTTAACCATGCATCTGTTTCCTTTTTCCTGATCATTTTTCCATCACCAACACCAGAGGGCTTTTTAACTAGTAGTATTCCCAGCCACCAAACTCTGGTATGATACCAACAAACCTTCCGGACTGTCCCTTTTTTCTTCAACACTCCTTTGATCGGGGCTTTCTTTTTGTCGGTTTGCCCCTTTTTTGCTGATTTTTTCTTACTTTTCCCTTCCTTTTCACTGTCGCTGTCTGAGTCTGAGTCAGAATCCGAGCTTTTGTCCGTGTTGTCTTCGCTGCCATCACTCGTGCCTCCCTCTTGAGAAGTTGTGGATTGTTTCGAGCTACCGGATGCAGCTCTCTATTCGGAACATGAATCTCATCTTTCATTTTTGTGTGGTATAAGATGACTGAATGGATACACCTGTGTTCCAACACCCCTATGTTCCTACACCTTATGTTCCATAAAGAACATTCATGCAAGCTAAATGTCCAAAAATTGTACATTAATGGAATATGAAAAGCCTGTGGACAAACATGGATTATTAGGGACATTTCAATCGGACTTAGTGTTGTTGCAAAGAAAACTAAAGTATTAGAAAGAATTTAATATAGAGAAAATCAAAAGATCTGAAAAATACTAATGACCGGTATTTTGTTTTCTATCAAAAATAGCATGCAGTATACAAGTTTTTTTGAGACATGCAAAAATTCATCACAAAATTATATTTTCTGACAATGGAAGATACTGAAATCCTGAGCTCTTGTTTCTCACCTTTGAAAGCTGTTGTCCTTCACTCCCAGTTTCTGATTCCAGTTCGCTGTCGCCCGGTGGTAAGTCGTTCTCACTACCGCTCTCTGGCTCGGACTCTGGTTCAGGCTCGCTCTCAAAATCTGATGGCTACAAAGAAACAAACATGGTACTGTAAGTTTATTCAATTTTGCATTGACTTTATTTCAAGGTAGGAGTAAAAAGGAGGTTTTCGTGATGTTCAAGGAAGTTCAAGGCTGAAACAATTCTGTAGTACAGTAATTCATACACTGGAGAGATATATTCATGGTATCATAAACTTGTATTCAGCCATATTTTAGCTCCCTAGTCTCTTCTGTCCTCTCCACAAATACTAGACCTAGTACGTCGCATGTCCCCAACATAACCATATACACATGTAAGACCTGGTCAAACAAAAACTGACACTTGTTGCAAAGAGGATAGAAGAGACTTGGGAGCTATAATACGGCTGGATACCAGACTAAAATTTGCAGTGGACAGACTTCTGCAAAAACGAAGACACATAAAACTACCACAAACATTTTAAGATTTACAGTAAGCAAAAAGAATTACAACTTAGTTTATACAAGAACTGTAAAATTACATTAATATCAAACATTTTGAGATATACAAAAATAATTTAGAATGAAAGATCCAAAAGAAATATGTTCATTTACTGATGTTGCTTTCTCTGGTCCCTCGGTGGAAGGGCTCACTACAGCAAACTGGGGGTGGTCAGGTTGGGTAAAATCGTCGTCAGATTCAAACTCATCCTCTACACTGCTAGCATAGGCCAATAGGTGTTCAGCACTGGGGAAAAAAAGGTACAATTACTGTTGATACTACAGGAAAATGAACAGAAATGTCAATGAAATTCTAAGGACAGAGAAAGCTGCATAAGTAACACAATCTCCAGTATCCCTGTCCTTGGTGCTGAATGCATTCTTGTTACTATTAATTATTATAGACAGAATTTTACACATACAAAGGCCTTAGATAGATGTGCACCAATAAGAATGAAACGCATTATTCAATAGTGTGCATTTTATAAATATGCATATCAAATTTCTTATGGTTGCCTTAGTGAGGCAAGGAAAAATTGAACCGATTTCAACAAATGGAAATGGAATTCTCAATTTGTAATGACTACCGGTATGCTTGGACATTTTATACACTCCATTATCTATCATACAGTTTACATGAAGTAACAAGAAACAACTTAAACCATACAGATAAACTAATACAACTTAATATGATTAAGATTCAAAATGCCTACTTCTGAATGTCAAAGTTGTAACGCTAGTTCACCTTTATCCGTTGTGTAAAAAAGGGGGTACTTGGGGATTTTACGTCAACGGACGGTGTTTTCAAATTGCATCATTTTCAAAGTATGGCATTGCATTTTGAAACCACCGTCCATCGACTTTATATTCCAAAATACCAAGTGTTTTAAAACAACGGATATCCCCCCCTCCCAGATAAAGGTGAACTAGCATTAACTGCTACTACATAATTGAAATCTCATGCTTTACTTAAGAATTTCCTTACCCCATCTGCGCCTTCTTTTTGAATGAGTCAATCAGAAATTTCCATCTGCGACCATGGCCTTTTGAACTCTGCAAAAAATTATGAAAATGAATAAAAAAAACATGTATGTTTACTTTGGCATCCTACAACACTAGTATCCATTTTCCATAATTTTCTTGCAATGCGCAGCATATTATATATTCATTTTACAGTAGCTTTGTATGAGTTATAGTATGTTTGAGATCATTTGAATTTGTGGAAACAGAAGAAAATTGATGTGTGTGCAGATGGCATCCATATAATCAAATCAACAAGGCCTTAGTTACAATAACTAACTCCCAAGGGAGCCCTTATAGGGTTAATCCACTGACATACCAGGGCCCATTGACTCTGAATAGTAGCGTAACTTTATACTATATCAACAAATCTGCCTGTACCATTGATAGAGGAACATGTTGTATTTTGTCAACAAAACAATCTATTATGCATAGAAAACTTACCCGGGTCACTGAAACCTTTATACCAAGTAGTGACCCTACGCCGGGATGGCACGGATTTGTCTTTTGTTGTTGGAGAATCGGTCATGTTTTGTAAACAGAGTAAGGCAAGGGTTGTGTGTTAGCACGGGCTAGTTTCTTACCGTTAGCTTGGCGAAGAGTTTTTCCCAGTTCATGATCCGTTTCTCACGAGCAAGGCGCTTGGACTGTATAGAAAAAGAAAGATAAAAGAAATATAATCATTATGTCATGATGTATACACTTTTTCTCAATTTTGCATTGCTATCATGGTAACTTGTCCTCGTTGATCTGCAAGATACCAAGGGGGTACCTTTGGGTGTTTTCATTGGTATTGGTCATGGCATCTACTTGTCGACAGGTCCCCAGTTGATTTTTACAAATCCAGGGACCGGGACAAGCCCCAAAATAGCCCAGTAGTGCAGAAAAACAGCCTATAATTAAACTACCCAGAAAGATGTTTTCATGCATACAAAAGGATAAATGTAAATATACTCACATGTGCATCCACTAGTTGAAGTCTTTTAATGGCAATGTTCAGTTGTCTCTTCTTGCTGAAAAGGGAAAATGTGAAAATTAATACTAACCTTCACAACTTACTACTTGTAACTTATTACTTACTTACTAGTAATGCAATCAATCAATGTAATGGTTGCTATCATAATATGATGACACTTTTAAAAAAATCCAGAGATTGCTAATTCACCAAACATTAGTATCAACACCCTTTGAATTACCTGCATGGTACTTCAGTTGCTTGGAAAAGATGTTGAACATTTTGGTAGATTAGTGATTCAAACATCTTATCGTTATATGTACTAGTTTGTCATTTAGACATCTTAACATAATCATTTTCTTTGCAATTGTTTCTAACCTAATTGTAACCTAGAAAATAATACAAAATATAATTAGCAACAACAAAATTATGCTTCTAAACTTTCAGTCCATTTAAATTAAATATTATTTTACTTAGATCTAATTCTACTTTTTTAGCAAAGGTTTTCAATAAGTTTCAATCTATGTCTACTTGTTGTAACGCTAGTTCACCTTTATCCATGAGGCAGCCTAAATCTGTTTAAAAACTCAGGTATCTAGAGTCATTTAGTGATATCAAGTCAATAGGCGGTGTTTTTAAGTTGCAATTGTTTTAAATGCTGCAGTTTGAAACCACTCTCCATGGACTTGATATCCATGAATACCCTGTTTTTAAAAACAACAGATAAAAGTTACCCCACAATTGAAGGTGAACTAGCATTATATGCACATGTATAACATAAATGGCTAACACAGAATTGTGCTCTGGAAGGTTAAATACCTTTCATAGTCAGCATGTAGTTTCTTTAACGCCTCGCTTTTCTCATCCCAGGGTTCAGAGTACACTCTGACAAGTCGCACTAACTCTGTGACTGGTACGTTCAAGTCTGTAGCACTGATGGTGAAAGTGAAATTTGATTAGCCCAAATGCATAATTCTACTACAAAACAAAACAAAACACATCAGCTTCTGTATCGGTATCTATGTAGCCAGTTTAACTGCCCTTTGGCAATAACATTACCAGATTTTGTATCTGTATCTGTATAGTTGGTATAGGCCACAAGCCACCTTGGGTGTAATGCACCAACTTCTGTATCTGTATCCATGTAGGAGGTTACGGCTTTGAAACAACTCACCAGATTCTGCATTTGTATCTATAAAGTCAGTATAACTGCCCTTGGGTATAACACACCAGCTTCTTTATCTGTATCAGTATAGCCAGCATAACTATCCTTTGGTGTAGCATTAGTCAGCTTCTGTATCTATAGTAATATATACCTCTATCTGTATAGCCAGTATAACTGCCCTTCAGTGTAAAGGTGGGGTCACACATGCATTTATATTAAAGTTCGTTTGAGGTGCGTATGAAGCTTTTAGTCTCTAACAGGCTCCACAGGTCGCGGGAAAAATAGTACAAATAAAAAAAAATTGGACAAATATAGATACATAACGTGTTAGCTGACCGAGAAGTATAGTTAGTGACCCAGCTAGCTTGTCTGACATGTTACCTGTCTACGTTAATTTGTCCAATTCCTATTATTGTGGGGCCTGGTGGAGGCAAATACTCATACGGACAAATACTAATAAGTGCCTCATACGGACTTGAATATATACGCAGGTGTGACCCCACCTTAACACAGCAGCTTCAAAATGTTTTCGCAAATACATTTTTTAAGACTTGACGTAACAAACCTTCTGAAGATTTTGCCAGACACGATGGCCAGTCTGACCAGTACATTAGGTGGGAGGTTATGTTCCAATAGTTCATCCTTCAGGTCAATCACCTGTACACAAAACACATACACAATCACTATGAATGAATGAATGAAAAACCTTTCATTCACATCTACACCAGGGCTCTAGCCAGCTCAACATTTTTTTCTGTCAGCCAATTCCCATTGTCCCGAAAACACTATTCCAGGAGTTAGAGAGACTGAACTGAGACCTTGAAAAATGGGTTTTAATGAGATTATCGTATGCGAAAGGGCACCGACACACATTGTCAACAATCATAACAATAGCAAAACAAACAGTGTGTGGCTTTTACTGCCGTGGACGGCATCACCAAGCAGCCTGTAGCTTCCACCAAGGAGCTTTTATCAGATTTTTGTCCGTCATAGTTGATGGATTGGTTTTAAAATTTTTCCGTCACACGCAGCAAATTTCCGTCAATTGACGGAAAAACGGACGCTGGCTAGAGCCCTGATCTACACACATGTAAGAAGCTAGGTATAGTCATGATGATAATACGGAAGACTAATGGTACAATTACAATATCTCCATGTAGAAATAGTGGGAGGAAGGTGTGGTCTGAGATGTGGGTCTGTGCAGTACGAATGAGAGTCAGAGACCTCAAAAACATTGACTGATATACTGTTTGTCTGAGTATATCTTTGAAAGCTGATTGGCCAGTTTCAAAAATGGCTAATGTAATCTAGTGGGCAAGGGAGTTTGCCATGGACCGGAGTTTTCCTACAAAGGTAGTTTGCCATGGAAGGAGTTTTGCCCCGCCTCGAGGCAAACTATCTTTCTAGGCAAACTGATTCCCTTCAACGGCAAACTTCCTTTCCTGGCATTAGAGAACCATAGCCAACTTTGAAACTAGCCACTCCCACCCCCCATAAAATAAAAGGCAGCCCAGCTTGAAGTCTACAAAGAAGGCTAAGTCTAACCCCAGCAAGACTGGGAAGGGAAAATGATAAACCAGACAGTGAGTGTTTTAGAAATTGCTAAACTTTCTTTCCAACACTGAAATCAATATAGGGACTTACCCTAAATTTTCGGTCAAACTCCGTCAACCTGGAGATAGAGAGGGTCATTCTGTGAACAAGGTCGACGGAGTTTGACCGAAAATTAAGGGTATGTCCCTATATTGATATCAGTGTTGGAAAGAAAGTTTAGCAATTTCTATAATGTATCCTACCAACACAGATGAACTTTCATGCTCAGATAGTGAGTGATTCTACCCACCTCCTGTAGAGAGTTATTGAGCAGTGCCACAGCACTGAGGATCCCGTCACACAGGGCGTCAAACTTGTTCTGTTCCTCCAACTGTCGCGCTCTCTCCTCCGCTGCCTCCTGCTGTAAGGATAATCATTGGTCAGGATAAAGTCCGCATGTGTCCATGAATTACCTTCATTAAGATGGAGGTACTGTTTTGAGTCTCGTAGATGTATGGGGATGTATCTAAAGAACAACTGGATGGATCGCAATGGTTTTTGCTAAGGTAGGTTGGGTGATTCCAACAATAATAATAAAGGTTGATTTTGGGCTTCCTGACCATTGACCTTGTTTTGCTGATGTTTTCTTTTGTTTTGATGTGATTACATGTATCTTGGTATATGTTGGTTCTGTTGTGATATTTTACAATTCTGGTAATATTTCATTGCAATGATTGCAACATTTCCTTGCAATTTCTAAGTTTGCATCTTTAAGCTCTTGCAATCAGGATGATATTCTGTAAGCAGTTTAAGCTCTTGCAATCAGGATGAAGTGAGACAAGTTTGGGTTTGCATCACTGTGTGTTCACTCATTGAAAATAAACATTACTGTATAGTTTTCTACCATTCCATAGAAATCACAGACATCTACAGTTAGATGCAAATGGCAATATTATACAAATACTAACAGAAAATTAATAGCTTATCACACTACTTAACATCAAAAGTGTAGAAACCAGCAGTAGAAAATTCAGGATCCATTCCATTGCAACTTTAGTCAAATGGAGAAAACAACAACAACACGACAATAACAACACAACGACAAAAACAACAACACAACAATCAGTACTTCATCCTCTCCAGAGTCCTCTTCGTCTTCCCCCAGTGTGTCCATCGGTACCACATTCGCCTTCCTGCCTCCAGAGCCTGGAAAAAAATTATTTCTAATCAATATTCAATATGCAATCGCTAAGAATTATGTAGGGCTGGATAACGTTCAAACTTTACTGTTACAATAATGTACATGGATATTTGTTAATGATGGATATTGGTAACATATTACTACAAAGATAGCATGAGTAGAATTACTAGTTAAGTTATGACACTGGGTTGGGAGACTTAAAAGTGGGGAGGGGGGCGACGGACAAGCGAAAAGAAGAGATCACAAAAACATAACTATCACCTACCAAAACCGTTCTGAACGGATTCTCTTTGCTCTCTGGAAGTCATTGCATCAAAATAGTCTCTGTCTGTCACTTTTCTGTATTCAAAACAGTGGCGAAGACTATGATATCGCTACTTCAAAGACTACAGGATCGCTACAGCCAAAACATTGCGGGATATCCGAGCCTGACGTATTTACACACGGTCGCTAGGTTACAAGGCAACCAAACGCTACTAGAAAACTAAATAAAATGGACTATTCTGAGGAAAGTAAAATAATATAACAATGTAAGAATGAAGAAAAGAGTCTCTTTTCTTAGCATTATATAGATTTTTAATCATTACTCTTTCGTTGTTTGATTATGGTATTTTTACTCCGCCTTAGTTCATTGTGTTGCTGTCTACAAGAATGTGCCTTGCATTTCCGTTTCCGTTTTCACATAGAATATTACACTTTCTTTTGTAGGTATATTACAATTGAAATAACTTACTCTTGCGACAATATTATGTTATTTCATACCAAAATATTATGTTTGTATATATACAAAAATATGATATTGTGCTTTTTGTAGCTTTATATTATATCCAAAACATTATTGCAAAGTTTAAAGTCACCATTTAAACCCCATGAGTCTAGTGTATTTGTCCATTGACCTTTGCCCTGCGATTTTGATCTTCTGAGTTGCAAACTGTGACGGATTTGGCATAATTTTGAGTGTCTTTATTACCGTTGCCTTTACTTCTGTCCGCACGTACACCACACTGAAGTGACACGGCTGTTTACAACGCTGTAACAAGGAGAATGGCGACGTTTCTACTCACTGTCGTCCGTCAGTAAGTTACTAGTACTATGTACTATGTACTATGTAGTACTATGTACTAAGCTGGTCTTCCTGAGGTTTCCGTTACTAGAAAATATTATGTAACTTTAAATCTGCCGGTAAATGTAATTTGCTCTTTGAATATTGATATGAAACCCGACATGTATCTAATACTATTACTTCACCAAGGAGGTTATGAATTTGTCAGCGCTGTTTTGTGCATTCGTGTGACTTTCTGCACGTCTGATTGTGCACCAGAAAGGAAAGCCTCGATAGAAGGCCTTGATGACAGACTTGCTATATATATATATATATATGTACTCTCCAAGCAGAGGTCGAATCGCGCAGATATATAGTAGTAGTCGAAAAAATTACACTCGCGCTCTTCCTAGGAAGTAGGCTCTAGCCTTATCAGGCTGGGAAGAAAGTGCACATGTAGCAAATGCTGTGTGAGATACCCTCATAATGAGCCCAAATAAACCCTATGACTTCCAGCACTGATAACATAAATGTGGGAGCACAACTGTGGCAAACAAACAGTGCATTTTCCATGCTATATAGTATGCATATCACAAGATATTTCTTCCAATAATTCTCCCAACATAAAGAAATAATTTATGGACTTTTGGAAAAAATTACACTCGCGCTCTTCCTAGGAAGTAGTGTAATTTTTTCAACTACTACTATATATCTGCGCAATTCGACCTCTGCTTGGAGAGTAATATATACATGGTACTGTGGCAAAATGTCTTTGATATTTCGTGTTCTGGACAAGCTATGGTCACGATTTTTGGTTAGTAGATTTGTAAATGCATTTAGGTTTGCGGGAATTTCATTTCACGGTAGTGGGCAAAGGACATTTCGCCCCCAGGCAATGTAGTCTCTAGATCTCTTACTGGCATGGAGAAATGTTCGTGGTGGTTTTAAATTCGTGGTGAAGTGGCCCCCACAAAAACCGCAAACATTAAACCACCGCAAAATTTTCTGCATTTACAGTAGATCTTGTAGTGGGATAGTAGTAACATACCGGTATGTCTGGGCCCTCAAGCAGTTTTCTTTGGAACTGCAGGGAATGTTTCACATACTAGTAATGAGTTTGTGGATCTTTATCATTCAAACTTTGCTTGACGAATGTATAATTTGAACATATCTCCTGGGTACAGAAAATACTAGCTCCTTGAATGCAATTACACATGCTGGTAACATAATGCGAGTTATCCAAAACAAAGTTTGTTTGTTACATGTAATAAAAAATATTTTTTCTTGCAGTGGAGAGACCAGGGAAAATAAAGAATTTATCCTTCAAGGTACATGTATGGTTCATTATTTCAATACGGATAGCCTGTCTTATATAAGGAATTTATCCTTCAAGATATGGTTCATCATTTCAATACGGATAGCCTGTCTTTGTTTGACAAAGATAATACTAGTATATGTTTCAAGATTTCCACATTAATGGTCAATCATAATACCTTTTTTAAATAATACATTAATCATCATCATCATCTTCGCAACTTTTCTACATTAGACAAATTGCATATAGCCGGAAGAATGATCTTTGTGGGTTTGATGTTCAATATCGGAGGGATTTATTTTTAGTGCTAATTTTTTTTTAGACTCCAGCAGCAGTATAATCAAACCATGGATAGTCTCAGTCTCAGTCAGCAAATGTCTATGTGCATGTATGTTTAACAAATGATTCTATCATGATGGAATACAATGACTCCTAAAAATTTTTTATGTCATCATCCTTGGTGTCATGATTGCAATTGTTTGTTTGATATGATTTCTGCAGGCCAGATGAACACAAACCTGTCTGATGTTGGTTATCACCAGGCCGGACTGGCGGGAAAACGTCTGATGAACCAACTCTTCACCCACGTCTACACAAGTGATCTAAACAGGGTGCTGCAGGTAACACAGACTATCCACCAGTCCTGCAGTGCCCCCTAGCATTTCAAAACAGTATTGCATCCTTTGGTATTGCAATAAGTCAGTTCACAGTTTGAATTGAATGAGGTCAAAGGTGAATGCCCCTAACTTGTAAGCAAAACTGTTGTTGTCTAGACCATGCTTAAAACAAGTCCAGATATGTTTTCTTTATGTCTCAGGGCCTTCAGCTTTGAAATATTACCCACAATGCGATGGTTAACTGTTGATGAAATTCCTAAAGTGTCTGAAACCACTTTCAAAGTCAACATCATTTTTACAATTTCATAAATTGATGGTTTTTTTTCAGACTAGCCAAGTTATCCTTGACAAAAATGTACTCAGCAAGTCTCCACAAGTGAAGGTGGACAAGAGGTTGAGGGAAAGGGTATGTGGTTGAGTTGTTACAGCTTTATACAATGTAAAGTTGCACCAAAAAGCAGTTCCTCAAGCAACTCTCTAACAAGATTTCTCCAGTGTCACCGACAGAAGACACCAGAAGGCTGTCTGAAAGGTCTGATCATGTCCAAAATCATATCCAGTTGCTTGAATAACTGCTTTTTGGCGTATCTTATTACCTGGATGTCTAACCTTCATCGACGTTACTGTAAAGTTGATTTTTGTTTTGTTTTAAAATACTTTAAATGCAGAAAGCTTTGTGGTTGGTTTATGTTTCCACTTTCTGTAAAGGCAACAGTGTTTCCATTGTACAATATGTGACTACAGTGCTATTGAGCACTCAAAACCACCTCAAATTCCATTTTCCCCCTATATAGCAAAATTACATCCATACAAACTTAAATGCATTATTTTACATAATGTACTCTATATTCCTGTTTGTTCAATTTGTGTAAGTGCTTTTAGGCATAACACAATCGAGCTGTAGAACATTTTTTAAAAGGCAAAAGTGATGTTTTGCATATTGGGTAAGCTGTGTCTTTGTTTTGAAGGGTTTTGGAGAGGTTGAAGGGAAGACAGTTTCCGAGCTGAGGGCTCTGGTGGAAAAATCTGGGCAGTTACCTCAGGACTTCAAACCTCCTGGAGGAGAATCCCCTCTACAGGTACTGGTACTGTAATAATGTTTGGTATAAAGAAGGTCTCTTTAGAACATATCTCTGTTAGTTTTGTTATCTATATATATGTAGTTAAGTAACAACGTCTGGAATATGTACAACTCTACTAGTATTTAAAGATAGCAGATTTTATGGCATGCATGACAGTAGGCTCATATATGCGACAACTACAATAATAGGCTGGTTCAAGGTTCGAATTGCTCATGCGGAATGTTAAGTTAACCATTACCATAACCTCCTTGTTATGAACTAGACAATTTGCTGGTATTTCCAGTTATCTGAATTATTTGCATCTTAGAAACTCTATGAACCAAACAGTATTTTAGGATTTGGGTTTGAATCTATTAAATAAGTACTAGTTAGCTTTTTTTACTAATAACATGTTTCATCGGATGAAAGTTCTTTATTTGCAACCAAATGTTACTACTGATGTTTTGTAACTGTCTGTCGCCTTCCACAGGTTTTACAGACTTGTCATTCTTCCTAGTGCAGATAGGGGGCGCTGCAACACTGTGCCATTACCTGTTGTAACTCCTTGGTTGTGAATGAAGAACTTTGCCATTCATTCATTCACCAACCTATCGAAATTATTCAGGGGAATATCTTCCATGCTTTATTCATTTCAGGTGAAGGCAAGAGCTGAAGCATTTTTCCATGACCTCTGCAACGACCTTGCTGCGGAAGCCGGGATAGGTCAAGTGGGAACCCTGCAACATGCCGCAATGGCTGATGGGACTGCAGAAAGGGATTGTGGGTTGGAGGGCAACGTTTTAGGGGAATGGAACATAGAGGAAGGAGATGGAAAAAAATCAGGGACACAAGCATCCAATTCTACTACCTCAGGTAGTGCTTCAAAAAATGACACGGAAGTAACCATAGCCTCTGATTCGCAACCACAGAATGTTGGAGTAAGCACAGCATCCGATTCGCAAACAGAAGATTCTGAGAAGTATAATGCTAGAGTTTTGCTTGTCTCACATGGGGGGACAATAAGGGAGTTGTTTAGGCATCTCATTGATGATCTCGGATGTAAGGTAAAGAGCAAAAGATTTGCGATGCAAATTTCGCCCAACTGTGGTATTTCCCAGTTCGTAGTTCAACTCAAAAGAGGTAAAAGGCCCACCCTTTCATGTCAATTCCTTCATGACAAGTCTCATCTGGATAGTGCTCTTGAATTCCAGTTATGATGTGTCAACAAACACACAATGATATTTGCATGTATAGGCAATACTGTATTCTCCATTTTAGATACTTTTGTTACTTATGGTTGTCGTATTGGTATGATATAATTATTCTGCTGTCCAATGTAACATTTATGGTGGAAAGTTGACCTAATGCAATAAACACAGTATTTACATCACAGTGACTGTAACATTCTTGTTATTGCTTTGACATACTGTTGAAATTTCCAATGGTCTAGATTTCACAATTTTTCCAGATAGCATCAGTCTGGAGAAATATCACGGAGGGAGCAAGGGGCCAGTCACTGGCCTAGGCACTTAGGCAGGTAGGCAGGCAGACATACCCTTAGAACCACTAGAATTGTCGCGCCTTCGACAGGATTTCTGTTGAAAATTCAGGGGAAGGAAAATTTCAGACTGGCTAGAACAAAAATGAAATCAAGACACTTCCATCCAACCACTTTCACCCAAGAAGAACAATTTTGATATCTGTTGTCATGTTTATTGCTTGAAGACAATATGAGCAATCTGGAAGACAGCTGGTACATCAATCATTGTTTCTTGTTAATCTATACACAGTACAACAACAACTGTAAACTTGTCACTGACACAAAAATGTAGACAACTTCAGATACAATAGACTTGCAAGTGAAATCAAAATACAGGATAACTTAATATACATAACACAACTTTGGAGATATGCAGACAAAATTCTAGCAAAAGCAGTCTTTTAAGTTTCTAAGTGATACAAAAAAACAGCAACATTTTAAATTATTTTTACGTCTAAAATCTGATGAAAATAAGAAAATATGGTAGCTAGGTCCCTTCAGAAGATATCACTGTTGGTTTTGTTACATCTATTCCCACAGTAGTTGAATGACAGTATCTGGAATATGTACAACTCTACTAATATATAGCAGCATGGCATGCATGACAGTAGGTTCATATATGCAACAACTACAAGAACAGGCTGGTTCAAGGTTTAAACTGCTCATGCAGTGTGAACCATTGCGGAATACACAAGTATGTCAAAGGTGAAAGCCCCTGAGACATAAACAAATAACACATCTGGATATGTAGCAAGTACAATCTGCACAACAACTGTTTACAACTTAGGGGATTTCACACTTGACCTCACATTTGTGCCGTTTGAACCTTGAAGAGTCTTATTGGTATGTTTACAAAATGTAATCTCCAAGCAGATCCTACGATAGCATAAGACAGTAACCAAACTGGCTAAGGAGTGTAGTCTAGCCAAACACAGTCCTAGGCCTGCTTCACTCCTCTGTCCTCCTTCTTGATACTATCTTATGCTACAGTAGGGTCTGCTTGGATATTATACAAAATGGCCAGTGCAGACTGAAGCAGTTACAATTTGGTGCACTTTGTTACATGTACATATGGTTCTAAGCTGATTATGCAAAGTATCTATGTTTCTCTTTAATGTACATAACTAAAATTGATAATTTTCTACTGGGAAGACAAGTCATATTCTATCCCTTTTAGGTTTCAACACAACAGTGACTTGTAAGTCATGCATAATTCTAAGTCTTTTCATGATTTTAGTTTGTCTGAAAATCGTTATAATTTTGTTATTGTCTACATTTACACCATAGGGTCATAATTCAAAGTGCAAAGGTCACAGGTCACGACAACAGTAGCTTGATACAAGCAAAAGAACCACCCTCTTTTTTTATGTAAGGAACTTTGAAGAAATTCAAATTGTTAAAAGATGAGATATTTTTTGTTGTTAGTTAATCTATCTGTACCTTAGTTACTAAGGTCTATGAAATTGATTATACATGTATATTGATAAATCCGTTTACAGAAATTGATATGTTGTCTATGATAATTAAATCGTTCTACAATGTACATATGGATCTAGCTAAGGAGGAAAACTTACATAAAATCATTGAATGTTGCTGAACACAATGCATAGCTTTTATGTATTTTAGTACATGATATTCAAACTTGCTAGTGGACATTAAGTATCACTTCACAGATATGGTTTACAAAACTAAATTCTGTTACATGGTTTCCAAACCATCTACAGTAACCAAGTTTAAGAATATTCCTCGGCAACCGTATATCATATATTAGAAGTTGTCTTTTTTGGGGGGTAGCAATACACAAGGCACTGGTTTTAAGCAAGAATTTAAGCAAGGACTTATTTTGAAATCAACATGGCCTAAACAAAGTTTTGTATCTGTAGGATTAGGTTTCTTTTTGCATACAATATCCTATTGAGAAGACTGAATGAACCCTTGCAATTTTGGTACATGTATTTTGCTATAAGTTTTCAGACTGGTTATATGTTTAATTACTTCCAATAGAATTTTCCTTGATTTTGCAATTTATTTTTCAGTCAAGAAAAGTACAACATTGAGAAACACACAAAGACAGTATTCCCCCTACCCCCCACAGAGCTAGTTTGTTAACAAAATAAACTACAGTATGCCTACATGAAACATGTACACCATTTACAATATGATGCTGTCAACATCTATCAAAAAATATAAAAAAGACAACTCTTCAGTACCACTTTTCTAATTTAAGTTTTCGCAACATTTCAAAACCTTTAAAAAAAGTCACTTTCTGCCTCAAAGCGGCCCCACTTGATTAAAACGTTTCAATTTTTCAGGGAAGTTGTCTTTGTATAATACTGGGTCGGCTCGGTGCTCCACCATTTTTAGCGGCATCATGCCGTAGATGTCTGTAAACTTGTTGATACAGACCGATCTCTCCACCATGTGTGATTGGTCGGCCGAGAGGTTGTCTACGTTGGTGCACTCCGGGCACTTGAACTTTTTCCTGGGGGTCACTTTTATGGGTGCTTTTCCTGTGTAGAAACATTTGGAGGAACAATGGTAATGTTAACTTTTTTGCCAAAAATATGGAGGTAAAATTGCTAAGTATAAGTGTAAGATAATGTTTCTCACATTCAATTTCTTTTTCAAAAATTATGCAACAGAGAACTTTAGTCTTCCTCAACTCCAGGAAGAACAACTGTGGCCCAATGCTTTGTTACTTTTATTAGCATCAATGGAAACAAAGGACCTTGTAATCACAAGGTTGCTAGGCATTTTTGACAGAAACTATTGAACAACAAATCCTTATTGCTACTTCTATCTTTTTGTAAGGCCATTCAGTACGTAGAAAAAAACAATGTAGGAAAAATAAGAACACAATTCAACACATGTAACTAAAAGACAAAGTGTGACATGACTGATTATTGCATTCCCTTCCCCCTTTACTCTACTTTAACCTGAAACAAAACCGTTACACCCCCTTTTCATGTTTGCTTAAAAACATTTAACAGAAAGAAATTTTTACACTTGCCGTGTTTTGTAGTCAATGTCTTTGAAAATAAAACTTTACATCTTGTAATCATCTTACATGTAAAGTATATGAAATCAAGGGTTATACAAATCCAATGTCCAGTTAGTACAAGGGGATCTTTCATGAATTATCTTACCTGTAACATTTGCTATGAGGAAGTTCATAGCGATGTCCTCACAGTTCATGTGTGTGTCTACCCAGTTTTTTATGTCTCCTGGCATAGCCATGCTGTACAGGTATCCAAAGTACTGGGGAAAAACCAATGCAATAAGTCATGAACATATAAATCTATAGTTTACTGACAGGTGACATGCAGTCAAAACTGTTTATTAAGGCCACTCAGGGGCCGATAAAATCTGGTCTAGGCCTATGTCTACATTTGTATGTCTACATGTATGTCTATGACTATGACTATAGTATGTCAGACTCTATATCTATGTCTATGTCAGGATTCTTAATGCAAATGTGTCAATGGGAAAAATTATCTAAGGAAACACCAAAAATTGTCATTTTGGCAAGGTGGTTTTGATGTGTATTGAGGTGGTCACTTGTATAGGTTTTTCTGTACTTTCAAACACAAGAAAACTACCGTACAACATAACAAGCTCGAAATTGACACATGAAAACGAATTTTCAAATGTTTAAGTCTTCAACAGGTTGAAATGACGAAGTATTTCCGCCGTGTGACCTTCCAGAAACACATCCCATTAACTGTATTTTGGCGAGTCAGTTTGCTTGTATTTTTACCTTCAGTTTAGTCTTATGTTTTTTAACCATGTTATCTACTTGTACAACAGAAACATGAAGAACAACTTAGCGATGGTACCTTGTGGTAGAAGGCGGCACCCGTGAGGACCATAGACACGTCATTCGTCCACTCAGATTCGTACTTCCAGGACTTGGTAGCGTTGTCCCACAGGTGCACCCTGCCTGGGTAGCCCACTAGTCTGTCTGGGAACTCTCTCCACACCTACAGTAAGGATAGAAGATCACAAAAGAGCTTACAACAATACCACTGCAGTTCCTAAGAAAGCTGGTAGGGGGCCAAAAACTTACATCTCTTCTTGAGCACAAAAGGTACGTACCACTCAAAAATCATGACCACAGCTTGTTCAACCATTAATTATGCAAAAAACTGTAAGTCCTGCTGCACAAAAAAATGTCTACAACATGAAAACCCCTGCAGTTCTAGAAAAAGCTGGTAGGGGGCCAAAACTCTTTTTCTTGAGCTGGAAAGGTATGTACCAAAGGAAAATCATCACTTTGGCTTGTTCACAACGTGATATAGACCAAGGAAAGCTGCAAGGGGAATCAAAATCTAGCTTCCTTGATACAATGTATGACAAGACTAATAACACTCAATGTTTTATGACAATCAATGCATAGCTTCTGGAGTTATGCTACTTAACTCTGAGTCTGATACAAATACGACCAAAAACATAATCTTCTTTTTGAAGGTATTAGACTACTACACTAATACAGCCAACCATTTCAACCAATCATAGAGAAGATGACATTGTTACATGGTATACCTCATAACCGAACTCTAGTTCGTCAGGCGTCAACATGATGATGTCATCGTCGATAGCGAGTACAGCCTCGGTCTCAATCTCGTCGTATGGGTGGAAGCGGTTACTCAGCTTGTTGGCCGTCGTCTGGATGACCTTGAGCGGCTTGTTGACCTTGGGCCAGGTGGAACCTGGAAAAATGGTGACAGCATTAAACTCAATATCATTGGCACTATAATAGTGACAATGTTGCTTAATTTTTTTCACAGTTTATTACAGCTACAACTTACAAGGACTGTTCATTTGGGATTTGAACAAGTTAAACAGAAGAAATAGAATGCTAACAATTACTACAATTTCTATCATTTTCACAGAGACTTTATTTTCCATGATAGGAAGAGAGAAAGGGGGTTTTGCAAGGTTTACAGTTCTTGATTAAGACAATTCTGTATTACAGTTATCAATGCAAAACACACATTTATGGTGTGATTTCTAAGTGATAGGTCTGACATTGCAAAAAATACAGAAATAAAACCACTGTAAACAGCTCAACGTTTACTGTATAGGGCAGTGAGACTTATATTGCATAACAAGTGCAGTAAAAATTTTGGTTCACAGTAAAAACGCAGTTTCAAACTTTAAAAAACTGTGATGAACCAAAAATCTACAGCTTTTTTCCTGACATGTCAAAGATATGCTGTATGACATTAGTGTGGAATAGTACATGTTCCTTTATCCGGTGCATCCACATGTACAGAGACTGTCAAACTCCAATTTTACATGTAGGTGCACAAAAGTATTTTAAACCCAGCAGTACCTTGAGGCGGAGCCTTGGCCTGGTTGTTCCATACGACCAGGATCTTGGCGAGACTCGGTGTCTTGGCGATCTCCGTGATGACGCGGAACAGACTCTCCACCCTGTCGTACGTCAGGATCACCGCGGTGAAACCCATCGCTTGGGTCGGGATGAGCGGGAGGAACAGTGGACTGGTGACGCCAGACTTGCGTACAAAAAGAAAAACAACATTGTAAAACATAGCTGGCAAGGTGGTTAGGGTAGTTGATTTAGAATAAGGGGTGGGCACCGGATACAGGTACAAAACTGTACATAAATGTCCTATGATGTAGGTGTATGTGGATTGCTATAAGCTGCATTGACTGTTACCATCTATAGAGGATAGAAAAAAAATAGCAACTGTTCCTGAAAAATTTTAGTTATGATCCATACTTCATAAATTCAGAGTGGTGCAGGTAAAATCTGTCTGGTGCAGGTAATTTTACCAGTGCAGGTATGCAGAAAAAAGTATTTTGAGCCCTGAGGTTAAAGAATGCACCACACTTATTGAAAAGAGTACACCTTCACAAATCTCACCTTTGGAGTTGGGTCGTTCCAGTCCTCGTACGACCTTGACGCGTGTCTGAAGGCCCTGTCGTTGATGACCTTGAGGGTCGTCAAGGTGATGGCCTTCATGGAACGAAAGTACGACCGCCAGAAAAACTCCACCTAAAAAAGGGGGAAAAACAAAAAAATTATTTTAGGACTTTGAAATCTTTTTACACAAGGATGTCTTCCCTTTATATAAGCTGTAATTTTTGTCTTTTGTGGGTATTCCAGCCAACTATTCACACTGTAGCGGCGTGTAGCATTTGCTATGATTTTTATGTCATAAATGTGATAAAAAGTATGACAAGACGGACAATGTTTTGAATTTGAAGAAAAGCACAACTGTCCTTCATAACCTAAATCAGCCAACCCGGATGGATCTTTTGAAACTGGTCCATTCAGAAAAATGTGAAAGCCCTGAATTTTTGTACCTTGACTTCAACTAGCAAGAATAACGTTTAATAAGAACTAATTCTTCAAGAACCAACATTTGGATCCCTGAAAAGCTAAGGTTTAGAAAAAAGAAAAATCTGTACCTGTCTCCTCATGTTAGTGATTCTCTCCTGTGAAATTCTCCTCAACACGTTGTGAACATCTGGCAAGTCTTCTTCTCTCAGTATCACTGCAGCCCTGTAAGGCGGGAGGGGGACAATGTTATTAGCTCCACTATGTACTATATGTAAGATTGAGTGGTGTAATCGGCAGCATCTTGGGCTCAGGCCCAAGAGGTCCCGAGTTCGAATCTTGCCATGTCACTGATCTTGTCCCCTTGGGAAGGAAGTGCACACCCCTCCTTCACCTTAGAAGTCATGTGCAGGCCAGGCAGACTGGTCGCCTAACCCACCATGTCTGCCTACCATTGTCTTTCGAGACAGATGGATGCCTACATGTACATGTACTATAGTTATATTACTTGTATATGACTGATGATACTGTACAACGAACATATGGTTAATATCTACATTTCAATACAGATTTTTAAAATTCTCCTTGACAGCAATGTCTTACATGCCTAATTATGTGTAATACAACATGAATTAATAAAGATTGCTTTCCAACATAAACTATGCAGGAAAAGAATGAAGTCATGTAACAATAGTTCAAAAATAGAAACATGAGATATTAGTGGGAAGATGAGACAAGAATTTTCCAACCCATGACACAGACACAGGAATTTGTGAAGACAATTTTGTAAGTATTGTACTAAATGTATACTGCTTTAAGTAATAATTATGATAATACCTTTTCCAGTCCAGGACTTCGGAGAACGGCATCACGTATGTGTCGATTGCGATGACGGGGATACATCCTGCCATCATGGCGTCGCTCAGCGCACTCTGACCCATACGCGCTCCCCGCAGAATCATACAGAATGTCGCTTCCTGTTAGGGTCAGAATAAATGTTACATGTCATTAAAGCCAAAGACAAACAAGTGTTACATTATATCTGTATAGATGTGATACAATACAGTCAAACCTGCCCAATATGATCACACTGGCTGATAAAATCAGGTCAATGTGGACAGGTGGTCAATATAGACAGGATTTTTAATGCCTGTGTCAGCGGGGAAAAAATTGAGAGGACCACCAAAAAGTGGTCACATTGGTCAGGTGGTCCGAATGATGAAGAGAAAGGTGGTCACTTAACAAGTTTGACTTTATATGAAACAGCAACAAATATTTCTGAAGTTTTCATACCTTTCTTTTGTCTAAAATAAAAGGTTGTGTCAAAGTAAATCCACATCTTTTCCTTTGCATCTAAGTTTTCAGCAGAATTTTTGCCACGCTTCAAAGGCATAGCCTACTTTTGACGTTTTCTGTGAATTCGAATTCCACCTTTGATTTGATTTGTCTGTATAATGTCTGAATAAAGCTCCGTATCCTGAGTGTGTTGTTTGTGTCTTGCTTAATTCTATATTTGCCTCCCTCCCACCCTTGTTACTGGCCCAATTTTGGACTGTCGTATATGCCCAGGAGTCTACGCTGACAAATGGGTACTAGTAATACACATATCCGGCATCCACTGTATACGTTTTCTATTTCATTTACTTTATTTTGTTGGACTCTAGGAAGAATAGTAAATATTCTAATACTACTGAAGATGCAACCACAACAAACAAACAAATAAACAAACCTGTAGGATATCAGGATAGTTGTAGACTCTGTCCTCTTTACACCTTCTTCTGTGGGCGGGGATGCCTTCAGGGAGGTCGTTGCACCTGTCAAGGACCAGGACGTCATCGTTGTCCCTAGCAACAGCATCCAGCTCCGCCCTGAAGTCCATGTGAATAACTGTCTGTGCAGAGACTATCAACCATGGTCTGGAGTAGCTGAAGAAAAAGCAACATTTTTTACACACTTTTGGTTTTAAAAGTTTGTTTGGTGGCGCAGCTCTTGCTCAAAAAACAGTTTATACCTAACGTTAAGTGGCTTTTTATATTTTACCTCAATGATATGTTCAAAATCAATAAAGAAAAATATTAAAACTAACTGATGTGCATTACAAAAAAAAAGTGGATCCTGACAAAAGAACTCTACAACATACAAATGTACATGTACCTGAGTCAGCCTTTAGTAGTGCCCTATGTCTATATCATAAGTGTTAGAGACTTTCATCTGGTTTATCATCTGTTGTTGGTTTCAAACATTTACTTTGGACTAATCAATTAACTCCAAAACTCAGGGCCCATGGGCCAAAAAAATGGAACTTGGCCTGGCCTTGTACACCAAAAGTTGTAAGTAGTATTACACATGAAGTAGTAGAAGTAGTAGTAATCCGCTGTGTTCTGCTGCTGCAGAAGTCTGGACACTCTACAGGGGCAATCCGTCTTTCTTCTACACTTTCTATTCAATCCTGTTCATCGTGAACTTCCTGAGCTCCAGTAGTTTTCTTTCTGACCGCAGTGGTCCTAGTCCTCTATCCTTGTTATCCTTATACATGTAGTAGTAGTATCCATTATTTCATGTAACTTAGCACATTGACAGTCCTTACCCATCAGGTTTCCCTGGTAGTTCCATATCGGCTGTAAAAGGGTTAAACACGGGTATGCTGACATCGTAGCCCGGTCGGTACGTCCAGGACGAGAAACCCCCGCCCGCCAGAATGGCCTTCCCGCGAGGAACCTCCAGCGCAGTGTTGTAGTCTGGCTCCATGCCTGGCAGCATGTTAAACAGTAGGTGGTTGGCTCCCTGGAGCTGGAAGTCGTGGTGCCCGTGATTCCATCTTGATAAAACAGGCAGGAAAAATAAAAATGTTGGTCAACTATGAACTATTCCTTGTAGACTTCAGATCTCTTTGATAATCTAATCCTAATCTCCAAGCAGATGTTCCGGTGGTTTAAGACAGTAACATAAGCTGGGGAAGGAGTTTAGCAGGCAGAGGAGTTTAACTCCACCGCAAAGAGTTTTATTCCACTCCTTTGCAGTGGAAAAAAAAAAACTCCTCTGCCAACTTAACTCCTTTCCCAGCTTATGTTACTGTCTTAAACCACCAAAAGATCTGCTTGAAGATGAGTCTAATCCTGCAAAATAATCAGTTGAGAATTGGTACTACTACTACTACTACTACTACTACTACATGTAGTTTGGTAGAGAGTTTGCTTTTGTGAAGCATGATACCTAACTATGATAGCATGATAGAAATATTCAATTATCAATGATCATTCATACATAGAATCATATCAAAAAAAATTTCAATGTAAACTTTACAACGTATAAGTTACTATACTAATTACTATAACTATTCTCAACATTTTACCAACTACATGTACTAGTACTAGTAAGTTTCACTTTTTTGATGCAGGTTTTCTAGAACAGGGGTGCTGTGGCCTCATACTTTTGAGATGTATTACAGTGCCTTTTAGTTTTACCCATACATCAAGTTCAAATGTGGAACATTTAGATTTACCAGTACTGACCAAAAGTGACTGGATTCATACTGTCCAGTCAGTCGCAGTGACCGCCTGTGTCTTTGTTTGATCGAACACTCGAAGCCACTTCTAGTATTACTTAAACTACTTTGACATTCCCTTTGGCATTGATCCAAAGTCAAGTCTACCTGTGCCAAACTACTGATAGCTCCTGTTGCACTGTACATACATGTATGTGTATGTGTACACTGTACTAATCCTGTCTTCCGCTGTACATTGTACAGTGCACTGTAGGCCAGCATACTAGTGATTTGTACTAAAGGTCTCATTGATGAGTTTCTTCTTTCCATAGACCTGTATGTTATAATTCGTGTTTTTCATGGGCGCGTTCATAATGACGCTACGTAAAATTTTAGCAGATTTTTCATTCTATGTTGAGCACATTTACCCTATATCGTGGGAAAAAATTGTCAACGTAAACTATACGTAGGAACTTTTTTTATAGCAATTACAAACGACGATTAGTCAATCCCCACAAAAGGCACTTTTTTCGCTTTGAGTGTACAACCGCACCACTCAGAACCCAAGGCTGTGTACCTCCGACCTAGCGCGCGGCTGCAAAACTTTACCTGCTAATATCTTCAGTTAAAAACAAGCTTTCACCAATCTAACTTTTGAGATCAGTTCCGCTGGCTAAAAGGGAATTTCTCACCGCTAAAAGCACGCGTCCATGCAGCCGTTTATTTTTTGGCTCGGATCTAGTTTAGGGTGCCCACTCGCGGAGTAATACATCAATGAGACCTAAATGATATGTGAAGGATAAAACTGCAAGTCTGAAGTTCACATAGTTATTTTTGTACTCCTGGTTATACATATGTACAAATACAATCACATGTTTTCTTTTTACATATGCATGTACATGTATCATTACTAGTAAGAGGATGTGCATTTCACAGTAGGGGACTAGGGGTTGACTATTACTATTGAGGCCTGGATGTGTGTATAAACATGAA
>NW_023365762.1:193729-194876 GCF_000003815.2 Branchiostoma floridae
ATAGCTCAGCAGGACTTCTACTGGGCAGGCCCCCAGGTAGGAGGCCTAAACAGCCCCTGACAACAGGAGATTGGGTAAAACAGGCTAGGACTGACTGCTACAATACCAGTCCTTTACTAGTGATAGTAATGTACTATGTTCTTGACCAGTACTGTTGATATTAATGATTTAACTCACCTTGGTAACCTTCCTAGGACTTGACCTGTTTCTCTCAACCTCAGAATGTTCTGGTTCAAGAGGTCAATCGAGGGCACAAATAAACACGCCTTTGCCGGATCGTTCGTGTTGTACTCGCTGTCCGCTATCGTGGTCAGGACCTCCTGGAACTCCCGCGAAATCGACGGCATGACGGGAACGCTGTTCTCGTCCACATATTTCTTCATGGGGTAGATGTATACGCTTATTCTGTTGTTCGGACTGGACTGACACTGGTATGGGTCGAAGCAACTGTGCATACGACATTCTAGTTCACCCCTGTCCGGTATCGCGCTCATTAACGGAACCGTTACTTCCTCTAAATGGCCGACGTCGTACAGACTGAAGGATTCGCGTTCCTCGCGTATGTCAATCGAATGCGGCCAGAACTGGAATATTCCAGTCAATATGAGTCCAACTAGAATAATGGTGAAGAGGATGAGATAGAAGTTCTTGTACTTGACGGGGATAAAACGTGGGTATCCGGAACGAGAGGAAGTCCGTAGAAGTGGCTGGTGCCGTGACGTTGGTGAGCTAGGATACATGGCGATGCCGTACGCTATATATCGTAAAATGTGACACGTTTTTTTGGTGTAGCACCAGCAAGATTTGAATCACAACCAAGTTCTGAGGATAACAGTTGTTTGATATGCCCACATGTTTCACAAGTTGACTGTAGGTTGTTCTGTACCTCTGTTAGGAATAATTCACTTCAACATTGACTCCTGACTGCAATAGAAACAAAATAGATCATGATAAAGAATTCGAATATTCTCACAGAACATTATGACAAGGGACTCACAAATACGAGTAAGTCAATAACACCAAATTAACAAAAACAGAGACTAAATCAAGGATTATCTCAACAAACAGTGGTCTATATTGTTCTTTATATTAACATTCAAATGATACAGTATTGTATTTTTGCCTCATCATAGGAAGAAAACTGCCG
>NW_023365762.1:195425-229986 GCF_000003815.2 Branchiostoma floridae
TAACTCATCAGAATTACCACCCCTATCATTTGGAATATGCTAAAATAAAGATGGTGGTCGTACAGTAAAGAACGATGGGACATTCTTTCTAAAAATGTAGTAAAGTTTGTAAAAAGATTATCATTTTGATGTTCCATTCAATATTTTCACAACAAAAGAGAAATTAACTAATACGTTTTATTTCTAATCTAAAAATGTGAATATTTCTTTGGTGAAAAGTCTTTTTCTTACTTAGGTCATAGGTTAAATACGGAATATTTCATTACTTTGGTAAATAATTACTGTAAAATGCTTTGATGACTTTACTGCTATATGTAAACAAATACCTAATATATTCTTCCAACATATCAATGTATATTCAATAATATATATTGTAGTTTTATATTAAATTTTGAGAAAGATATGTATCTTTTACACCCCTACTTTTACTATGGTTGCTTCCAAGTGATTCAAACTGCAGCGGGAAGAAAATGAAGGATAAGTGGTGAAAATTGCAGCGCCTTTTTGTGCTTTCAGAAACGATTTTACAGACAACGGATCGACTTCTCAAGAACTGTAAGTAGCATAAACGTATCATTATATAATAAAGATAACATAGATATAATAATTTCTATATTTGGTACCGATATCTTTGAGTATTTTCGGCTGTTTCACAATTGAGTGTACCAAACAGGGGTCACTTAGGTTGAAAAATCAACTTTGATATATATCAAAACTGATATTGGCAGTTCAAAGGTACATGCTTGTGGCTTAATATTCTGAAAGATCTCTGCACAACACCTCCCGGTTACTATAATACATGTGTGTATAGGTCTTTCTTTAATGGGGTACTGAGGGGGTACGGACGGGACAACTGTAAGACTGTATGTAAAGGTACATACAGTCCGGCTGAATCTACGAGAAGAGGATCTATGTCTATTCCATGTTATTTCCATCACTAGTATCCACAAGACCAGAAAACTAAATAGTATTTGCAGTAGCACCTTGTTGTGTTATTTTCTGGTCATTTATTGTAAGGCGATAATAACACCTTGCTGTCATTTCATGTCGAGGGACAGATCAAATACAATTTTTTTAAGTTCAAGCACTTTGATAGCTAAACTTTGTTAGAATTCCATCCTTTATATACCCCTACATAAGATTCTAGCATTCAAACTTGGGCAACACATCAAGGGACTTGATGATTTCATGAATATGATAATACATGGGGGTACGGACGGGACACAACCAGACAACAGACTGATACGGCAGGGACTTGTCCAAACCTTTTGGAACACATTTGTTCACTAAATACAGGTTAAATAAAGCATCTACAATTACTGCAATATTGTTTAAACTAAGAGAAAAATGAGATAGACATTATTATTAGATCTGATCTGATCTAGAGTGATCTAAAAATGCCATTAGAGCTTATTTTCTTTGATGGCCATGCTCAATCGGTGAACTTGAAGGGATGTATCTGTTCTGTCAGGGAATATGTAATTTCTTAACCTATTTGCAGATTTCTTCTGCTCTCTTTTGTCACAGCAAGTACTAGTACCACTTTCTTCTCATTTTATTTTGAGTAGGAGACTTGACAGTCTCTCCAGAACCTTTGCCTTTCTCCTTGGTGTCCCAGGTAGTGCCTGTTCTTTTTCATGTACACTACCTGCACTGGGAGATGAGGAGAATGGGTCATCACCATCATGATGATGATCTGGGAGAGTGAGCTGGGCTAGAGGAGAGCACATACTGGGCAAAATGAGACGGTAACTTTGGGGGAATATCAGATTTCATCTCATACCAATCCCAGGCAGTTTATGGGCATTAATGAAAAACCTGACAAAGAAAATGCTGGCAAATTCATTAAAAAGTACTATTTTTAGTGAGGAGATTAATTGTTTGTATCTATTTAGTATTTATCATGTCTTATTTTAGCAATTGGGATGTCATTTTCCCCAGTATTTTGCTTAAAACTAGAAGTGGGGGTACGGACGGGACAGGTGGGGGGTACGGACGGGACAGGGGTACGGACGGGACATTTGAAGTTATACAGTGCTGTAACAGCCAAGGTCTTTATCACAGATATGGTTTATATAGTGGTTTGGTATCTAGTCAAAGAGACTTGTAAACCATCACAATTAAAAGCTTGTAATATTAGCCTAGTATAGAAATTGAGGGGGGGTACGGACGGGACAGAATTTTTTGGAAAATGACAGCCGATACTTTGATCCCTCGCTGTGAGTCAGAGGAAAGTAGGAATGATCTCATTCCACTTTTGTTCAGTTACATAAATCATATCAAAACTTTACATGTCGAATTAACACTTATTACAGTTCATTAGAACAATGCTACATGTGTAATCTATAAGTAAATATTACATTAAAATTGGTAACATGTGGGTGAAAATGCAAAATAACCCTGCTGGCAAAAAAAAGTTGGAATATCTTCAAAAAATTGTAATAAATCTCAAGTTAACATATGACAGCTGCATGTACAAAACAAAGAATTTTAAGGTAGCAGTCATGTTTTTAAAGTCAGTTGCAATGTTCAGAATGTGAAAAAACTGAATGACCCCTGGTAACACTAAAAATGTGACAATTTTAGGCAACATTTTTTACAATAGTTTCGCCAAATATTGATGGATTTCTCTATTTCTTTTTTTGTTGTGTTCCTTGTTACACCAGCTTTTGGAAAATAACAGTCAAAAACAGTAATATCTTATGTAGACTTTCTTATCAACTGGTAACATGTGGAAAAATAAATGGGTACACTCAATTGTGAAACAGCCGTTTTGCTTTGTTTAGAAATTCTTTCATGCGAACGTGTTTTGCTCAAACTGGAACCTATGACCTGAGCAAAGGTATCTTTCAACTGTTGAAAATATTGATGCAAAAACGATTCATGGATTTTGTATACAGATTATAATTTTCTGATTGGAAGGACTACATCAGAAACAACATGGACCCGACGTCTTGTATGAAGGGCCTTGTCATGGCGGGCAGTCAGTTCAGAAACAACAGGAGTGATGCCAACATACTACAGCTACAGAGGCAGATAGAGGTATAGTTTTGTACTTTTTTGTTAATTCGATTTTTGCATTGACAGGGTGGTCATGCTTTTGTAAGCTCTTTGGATCTTGAGGTTTAGAGTTCAAATCCCAGGCTTGGGGACTTTGCCAACTTGCACACTATTGTGACTACTGGAACAAACAACTCAGTCCTCTGGATGGGGCGTAAAAGCCAGACGTCTTGTGTTTGTCCTGAATGTTTGTGAAAACTTGTGAAAGGGCGATACTGAAACTAAGGCCACACCAATTTAATTTCTTGGTTCACGGATTCGCTCGCTCCTATTTTTTGGAAAAAAAATAAAAATAAAAATTACCACTCCGCAAATTTTCACCATAAATGAAACCATTTGCCAGCTTTCTGGTGTAGCAAACATAAAAACTGACACTACTTTTGTAATTTTCAACGAACAGGTGCTGTTACTGTACAGTAATAGTCTTTTGTACTGAAGCTGAAAACTTTTTATTCTTTATGTTTTGGATTAGCCCTTACCTTTACCCAACCATTTTACAATTTTTATTTCGCCCTCTCGCTCCATATTTTTTATGAAAAAATCTGTGAACCAAGAAATTAAATTGGTGTGGCCTAATGGACCATTTCACTACAGAGAAATCTATTTGGTGGATTATCCACTCCCATGCACTGTCTCCATATAATTATAAACAACATTTCCCTGACGGTCACTTTTGAAGTTGTAGAAATTTTGCAGCAGGAAGCAATT
Organism: Branchiostoma floridae; assembly: GCF_000003815.2. Classification (NCBI taxonomy): domain Eukaryota; kingdom Metazoa; phylum Chordata; class Leptocardii; order Amphioxiformes; family Branchiostomatidae; genus Branchiostoma; species Branchiostoma floridae. The sequence continues at coordinate 199,194 of NW_023365762.1, forward strand.
GACTATAAACTCTTCTCCACTTCACTCTCGTATTTCTTGCACCGGTAAGTGTCAAAACAGGTAACCTTTGTCGGTATAATGTATTTGTTTTCTAATCAGTCTAAAATACAGTGCTGTCAACTGAAGTTTTGGGACTTACCAGCCAAAATACTAGTAACAGTTACAAGAGCGAGGTAGAGGACAGTTGATAGACATCTTAACCAAGTTTCTACAGTTCTTCAGAGGCAAAATTAGTGTTGCTTACACAAAGATAGGATTTTTAGACACCATTTGGAGTTTTGAGTATGCCAGTTTACAAGTTCTCAACCGTAATTTAGGTCCAGGTTCAGGTCCGGACCTATCCCTAATCGATTCATGATGACACCAATGAAGTAAATACCTAGATTGTACAATGTACATGTTGTATGTATTAAACAGCTGGATGATGATTGTTGTTACCTTTTCCCCCAGCTGATGATCAGCCTAACGATGAAGGGTCGCTCTGTGAAGTTCTTCAACCCCCAGCAGATCCTCCCCATGGAGTGTCTGAGCTGTCTGTGTGATGTCATCGAGGACCATCACACTCCTGCTGCACTGTCGCACAAGACTATTGTATTACTCAACAATCTGGGTCAGTATTAACCATCACACTCCTGCTGCCCTCTCACACAAGACTATTGTACTACTCAACAATCTGGGTCAGTATTAACCATCACACTCCTGCTGCCCTCTCACACAAGACTATTGTACTACTCAACAATCTGGGTCAGTATTAACCATCACACTCCTGCTGCACTGTCTCACAAGACTATTGTGCTACTCAACAATCTGGGTCAGTATTAACCATCACACTCCTGCTGCACTGTCTCACAAGACTATTGTGCTACTCAACAATCTGGGTCAGTATTAACCATCACACTCCTGCTGCACTGTCTCACAAGACTATTGTGCTACTCAACAATCTGGGTCAGTATTAACCATCACACTCCTGCTGCACTGTCTCACAAGACTATTGTGCTACTCAACAATCTGGGTCAGTATTAACCATCACACTCCTTAAGGTTAAAAAGGAAACATGAATAACAGAAGCCTGTTCATTACGTTCCATTTGATCAGTCATGCAATGCTGTAGGTTGAAGAAAATGGTAGTCTGGGGTGGCATGCACTGGTGCCAGGTGAATTGCAGTGAGAATTATCATCTTTCAATAGCCTTCCTCTAAAGTTTGTCACCTGTTAATGTTGTGGTATTTTACTGTACAGCCTCCTATCCAGACATCAGGGATGCCATGCACACAACCTTCAACTTCACCTCCTCACTCGCCATCTTCCTGCAGTACCACACACAGTCTCCAGGGGAGCCACTGGTGCTACAGGTAAACTTCAAACACTAATATAGTACAATCATTATGCTAAAGTTTGTTCCAACACAAACGCATACACCATCAAATTTCTAACGAACACTGTCGCCTTCTTCAGGATCAATATTGAACAATCACTTCAGAACATTGTATAGGTTCAACACTATTATGGCAATGTTCTTTCTTTGTGAATTTTGGAATGGTGCCTATGTATACAGGACAAAATTAGGCCTAGGAAAAAAAATGTTGTGTTTCCTGTTTCAGTCCTGAAAAAATTAGGGTCGGTAGGTAGGGATTATCTTTTTTTTTTCTTGTATTTTTTTTTAGGCTGGCCAAAATTCTAGTGATACATATTTACAATACAGTTGAACAAAGTAAACTGAAATGTATGATGACACTTGTCTTTCAATGTCAAACTTTAATTTTGTGCATGATAGATACATTTATCCTTCATTAGATGGGACAAGCAGTGTTTTACTTCAATAGGAAGCAGGCCAAATAAAAATTCTAACTGGAAGCTATGTGACTCCACTGCCCACCCAAAAAAAAGTCTAGGGTCGGCAGGTTTTTTTAGGGTAGGTAGGGAAACAGGAAACACAACATTTTTTTTCCTAGGCCTTAATGATTTTGTACTTTGTTTCTCAGACCCTACAGTTGCTCCAAAAGCTGACCTACAAGTCCAAAGTCAGCTATCCCAACAGTTACATGGAGGAGCTCATCAGATTTCTCATCTCACATGTGTAAGGGCTTGTTATGTATATTTCAAGTAAAACTCTCATCAACAAGCTTTTGATCAGTTCTTTGATCTTGGGTTGAAATTACCTGTAGCCAATGTCACATGACCTGAATAGAAGTATGACATCAACAACGGGTAAAAGGGCGCTGCTGGGTAGTCTGTATCTGCCCCCGTCTCGGTGGAGCCAAGGTATGGAATGAAAATATAGCCCTATATATATATATCATGATAAAAACTGTTTAAAGTCTATACCTAATGATATTTGATCTCATGTCATCATTTGACAGTGAAACCATTAGTTAGGCTCTAGCTTTATTTGTATGCTGATGTGTTTAAAACCATGTCTTTTATCCTACTCCTCCAGACTAGCCCACGAGTCGGACCTGACTGCCCTGTGCCTGGGTCTCCTCGCTAACCTGTGTAAAAACAACCTCTCCATACAGGCACATGTCAAGGCACTGGTAAGGAAAACAACAGCATGAAACCTTCAACACAGTGGCTGTAACAGTGAACAAGACTTTTTATACCTACAAATGTACCTGGATCAGAATGCTGCTCCATATTTTACGTTAGAGCCAGGGCTTTTAAATTGTAGTGCTTTCATCAAACGGTTTGAATACACTTTGCGTGTGCCACTGTCAAAAATTTCCAGTCTCGCATGTTTGGAATTGGAATTGATTGGGGAACAATTTTTTGTTTAGGATTCCAAATTATGTTGCATTTTACATCGAAATATGTTTTATTTTTGTGGGAAGGAATCCTAAAGAATAATGAAAATTCCACACAATGTTCTGCATCACCCTGGTAATTATTATATTGATGAAGAAATTACTACTCTTGATATAAGAAGAAGTACATCAGTCTTCATATTTCTGTTCTATCCAGACACAGATTGACATGTTGTTGTTTATGTTTACTTGCAGGAAAATGTGAAGTCAATCTACCGTACCCTGATAGCGTACGTGTCCCACAGTAACCAGAGTATCGTGGTGTACTCCTTCTCCATACTCAGTAATCTGTGTCTTAATGAAGAAATTGGAGAGAAGGTAACAATTGAAAAGTTCAAAGATCAATCATGTAGTGCAGCATTGCCTCCTAGCAGTTAGGATTAAAAGTGCATGAAGCTATTTTTGGTTTAGATAGATATAAGTACAGTCAAACCTGTATTAGCGGCCACCTTTGCATAACGGCCACCTGCCCATAGTGGCCACTTTTTGTCGGTCCCTTGGATTCGTAATGATTAAGAAATAGGCTTAGCGGCCACCTGTCCAACGCGGCCACGGCCACACGATTTCCGGTCCCGCAGGTACAAAAACACTGCCGATAACGGCCACGCGGACCGCTGATCTATGTTTCGGCACGCGATCGGCTATATACAGCTGCCGTATGGTCACCCTACGCCGGATTTAAAACCTCTTTGATTTATTTTCAAAACAAAACTTCGTAAACTGGCGCTACCCATTCCCGCCGACAAACGAGGTCATATAAGGTCAATAGACGATACCAATATTACGGAGGTAAATTGCGTTAAAGATACGTTCTAATACACTACAGCTTAGGTTAATTTTCATCACAAAAACTTTCTGAATGAATTGTTACAAAGACAAAATAATATGAACTTCAGGCTATGGTGGATTTTTCTTACATTTATTAAGAGATAAGTCTAAAATGACGAGACTTTTCTTGTGAGTACCACATTAGCATAATGGGCGAACCTGACGTGTGAACGCGGGAGGGAACACACGGACGGCGAAGTATCAAAGGATACAAGACGAAAGATCAAAGAAATATGATGACGATACCGGTCTCTTCAGACAATATAAACTGTAGAACATTTAAAACTTTTTATAGCATTTATTTTCTTAATACATATAGTGTAAAAATCATTGCAGTACATGTACAGTACTGTATTATGTGAATAAAGATCAGTGGGTACTAAAACCATGTGTAACTTATTGCTTGTGGTCAATTAATTAGCATATTCTCTATAGGGACCACCTGTCTATAGTGGCCAATTTTGACCAGTCCCTTGAGTGGCCGCTATAGACAGGTTTGACTGTATATCGAATAGCACTATAGAGCACCATTATTTCACTTTAATGCTAGTTGCTCTTAAATATGCTCTTTACATTCTTTTACATTAAAATGGGTGGTTCAAATGTCTATAATTGCTCTGTGTATTTCTGTGTGAATGTTAAAGTGGATACAGATATGTGTGTAGAAATGGATTACTTGGTTCTTACTTGCAAACTTTCAGAAAGGGAGAATAGTTTCAGAACATTTTCATCGGCATTGGCACCTTTTGTTATACCTGCAATAGCCATAACTGTATTTATATCATACTTTGGCCATTTGATACAGACGTTGTGGACCTCGTATGTGAGTTATACAGCTATCACATGGGGTTACATACAGTAATTCTAACAACACTTCATTGAGCATGGTGCAGGTGTCAAAAATTGGATTGGGCATTGGAATTGATGTTACAATTTTTTTGTCAAGGACATCAAAATTTCCCTACTTATATCGCATTTTGCATTGAATTTAAAAGAGTGTTTTCTCTTGTGAAAAAAATACAGCACGGTGTATTCCACATCATCCTCAGTCCCATGACTTTGACAGTGGGGCAATGCTTTCTGCAGTTTGGCTGGTACTTTGGGTTATACTAAATACATAATGTTGTATTCTATATGTAGACATGGATCTCATTTCAGTCTTGCTTCTCTTTCAGGTGTTCAATGCCAAGAACATTTACCAGACGTTCCAGCTGATCTTCAACATCATCGTGAACGGAGACAGCTCGCACGTCCGCGGGTTCACCTGCGACCTCTTCATCGGGCTGCTCAAGAGCCCCAAAATACAACAGTCTGTCGTCATGTGAGTAGACTAAAATGCTGTGACATTATTGACAATGACAATGACAATGATGTTTATTGCATATTCATGCCACAAAGCGGCTAAATGCATTAAGTTTGATATAAAGTTAATGACAACAGATAAACAATGACATATCCTAATTATAACTATTTTCTACAAGCTTCACCCCTCCTCTTAAAACAAGAGTAAACAAACTTACACAGTTCTTCCAATACGTCATAGTTAGTTGATGTCATCAGATATTTAAACAAGTCTATCTTTGTTAGGTGTGTATATTTCTCTTTTACACTTTTAACATTAACAAGGCTATTACGCATATCATTGTACAGAGAACACTCTAGCACAAAGTGTATTTCATTATTATTACATGTATGCAAAGAGGTTGTGTCCACATTTGCAGCATTTGTCTGTTTGTTGCACAATTGGTTGGTATGTTAGAATACATGGTTTGTCTAATTGCATGAGGAATGTAAATTGTTCAGTGTTATTTAAATATTGTAAGCATGAAAACTTGTACACATTTGAAGAAAATATTTCTCTCATTGTTGTATAGTGAACAGTCAACAATAATATGACACTTCTTCTATCTTGTTCAAGTTACAATATTGACAAATTCTTTGCTGGAGAGGAATGCGGTTATGTGTTTTTCAACATGCAGTTAGTGTGAACTAACACGGAATCATGCAATACAGGCAAAGCAGACTGATAACAGCAAGGCTTCTCTGACAGAGTTGTTGGAGTGTTGGAGTCAGTACCTGTCACAGACAACATTCAGAAAATCTTTCAAGCAAAAATCTGCTTGGAGATAAAATTGCAATGGGCTGAGTAACTTTTTTATCTCATCTCTTCTAGCTATGAACATTTTGAGGCATGCCTGATGCAGGTTCTACATCTCATCACCATGGATACAGAGTCTGCTACCAAGGTAACATTAACAACTAAGCAATAACTATCACTCGCTTACCATAGACAGGAAAATGCAGGGAAAAAATCTTCAACCAGAGCTACAATAAATCTAAAATAGATAGTATCATTTTCCTAGACACAGATTGGATAGAATTGGTAAAATAGATGTGTGTTATTTGTGTCAGTCCTGAGCTCCAACCACAGATAATGAAAGCACTCGCATGCAGGCAGGAATTGTGAGTCATTGTTTATTAGCATACATTTCTCTTGAATGCATACACTTGATTGAAAATTAAGGCATGTTGGAAATGAAGCACGGAGGACCATCACTTTTGTTCAGTGTTTCCATGGCGGCATATCTCATGCCCGGCAAGCACAACATCGTGGTTTAGCATAAATATCAGTGTGCTTGTCGAGTTATAAGGCCTCCCTCCAAACAAAAAAGTTTGGGTTAGAAATCGCAGTTCAACTTTGATTCAGAATGAATTTTAAGTTGAGATACAGGAATAAACAGGATCATGTTTTAAAAACACAATATCATCAGTTTCGTGACATTCTCAGATACAATACATCAGAATATTGATGAATACACAGACAGCTTGCCAATTTAACACTATAGTCTCACACTTGTTCTACATTAGAAATATATAAAGTTAACACAATGCATACTATATGTCATATGACTCATAATATCTCATTCTTTGCTTATATTCTGCATGCAATTCATGATTTCCATGTTGCCTATCACATTTTGTATCTTTGGATGACTTTCATCCTGATAAATCTGCCTCATCATGACTAGTGCTTGTCTGTAGATGTCGTAGGCCTTGGCAATACCACCATTGAATAAACATGCAGCTCCTAAGATAGCCAGTGTATCTGCAATTTGAGGATCTGCGGTGTCCTGTCCAATGATGGTATTTCTCATGTTTATCGCCTCTTCACAGTAGTCAATTGCTTTTGTGTAATCATTGAGGAAAAACCAGACAGTGCCAATATCATTGAGCGATCTTGCAATTTGATCATGCACTGCACCGTCTCCAAAGATATCCCTCCACATCTGCAGTGCATCTTCACTGTACTTCATCGCTTTTTCATATTCATGCATCTGTCGACAAACTGTTCCCAATGTGTTAAGCATGGTGGCAATTGTAGGATGTGGTGTACTTTGTCCATAGATGGTTCTGTATATTTTTAGTGACTCCTCATAGCATGTTAAGGATTTCTCTTGATCCCCCAGTTTATTCCATGTTGTCCCCAGGGCATTGAGTATTATTGCTGTTTCCGGATGTATTGTAGCTTGATCATAGATGCTCCTGTACATCTGCAGTGCCTCCTCTTGGTAAGTGATTGCTTTCCTGTAATCTCCAAAGGAGTGCCAGACTGTTCCCAGGTTGTTGAGTGTTTTTGCAATGTCAGAATGTGCTGAGCTCTGGCCATGGATGCTCCTGAACAACTGTAATGCCTGTTCATAGCAGCTGATTGCTTTCTTATTGTCATTTTGGTTATGCCAGATTGACCCCAGCTTGTGGAGTAAGCTGGCAATATGAGGATGTGCTGTCTTCCCATAGACACTCTTGTACATTCGCAGTGCCTGTTCATAATAGCTGATTGCTTTTCCATGATCACCTTGGTTTTGCCACCCTGACCCCAGGTCATGAAGTGTTTTGGCAATGTTAGGATGTGCTGTACTCTCGCCATAAATGCTGTTGAACATCAACAGTGCCTCTTCTTGATAACTGATTGCTTTCTTGTATTCTCCTGCATTGTCCCAGGCCAATCCCAGACGGTTGAGTGCTGATGCGATGTCAGGATGTGCTGGACCCTGACCCTTCCAAGCTAACCCCAGCCTTTCGAGAGAGTCAGCAATGTTTGAATGTTCTGTGCTTGGACCATATATACTCCTGTACATCTGGAGTGCCTTGTCAAGATAGCTGATTGCTTTTTTGTGATCACCATGATAGTGCCAAGCTGACCCCATGAGTTTAAATGATGTGGCAATGTCAACATGTGCAGTGCTCTGACCATAGATATGCCTGTACATCTGCAGTGCCTCGTCATGGTAGCCGATTGCTTTGTTGTAATCTTCCAGGTTGCACCAAACTAATCCCATGTTGTTGAGTGTATAGGCAATGTCAAGATGGCATTTTTGTGTTCTCTGACCATTACCCCTGTACATCTGCAGTGCCTCTTCATAGCAAGTGACCGCTTTCCTGTAGTCACCTTGGTTGCTCCAGGCTGCCCCCAGTCTTCTTAGTGAGTGAATAATTAGAGAATGGCCACTAGATTGACCATAGATGGTCCTGTACATTTTCAGTGCCTCTTCATGGTAACCAATAGCCTTTTTGTGATCATCTTGATCATTCCAGACTACCCCTAGGTTGTTGAGTGTATTGGCAGTGCCAAGATGTGGTGTACTCTGACCATAAATGGTTCTGAACATTTGCAGTGCTTCTTGTAGGTAGCTCATGGCTTTGCTAAGATTCCCTTGGTCATACCAGACCAGCAACCACAGGTTAGTCAGAGTGCTGGCGATATCATTGTGTGGTGTACTCTGGCCATGGATAGTTCTGAATGTGTGCAGTGCCTCCTCACAATACAAAATGGCTTTACTGTGATTATGAAGTTCATCCCAGACTCCCCCAATGTTATTTAAGCATGTGGCAATGAGAGGATGATCTGTGCTGGGACCAAAAACAGTCCTACACATCTGCAATGCCTCTTCAAAGTGACTGATTGCTTTTTTGTGGTCTCCTAAGGCTAACCAGATAGACCCTATATTCATCAATGATTGTGCAATATCAACATTTTCATTAGTTTCGCCATAGATTTTCCTCTTCATCTGCAATGACTCTTCACAGAACATCAGTGCCTTCCTATGATCATCCCCATCATGGTGCAACAGCCCCAGGTTGTTGAGGGAAGAGGCAATGTTAGGATGTGCTGTATTTTGCCCATAGACTGCTCTTCTCATATCCAAAGCCTGTTTGCCGTAACTGATTGCTTTACTGTAATCCCCAAGTCGACTCCAAGTACATTCCAGGTTACAGAGCGTCTCTGCAATACGAGGATGTGCTGTACCCTCACCATAGATGGCTATTTCCATTTCCAGTGCCTGTTCGTGATACCTAACTGACTTTTCGTAGTCACCAATATCGTACCACACTGTTCCAAGACTGCTGAGTGACTCTGCAACATGAGGATGTGCTTTAGTCTGGCCATATATAACTTTTCTCATCTGCAGTACCTGTTCTTTGTAACTGATTGCTTTCCTGTAATCACCCAGATTCTGCAAGGCTATTCCCAGATTGTTGAGCGTAGAGGCAATGAGAGGATGATCTTTTACCTGACCATAGATCATTTTAATTATCTGTAGTGCCTGTTCATAGTAAGAAATTGCCTTCTTGTAATCACCAAGATGACTACAGGCTCCCCCAAGGTTGTTGAGTGATGTGGCAATGTCAGGATGTACTGTATTTTTACCATAGATGTCTCTCCACATCTGCAGTGCCTCTTCATGGTAACTGATTGCCTTTTGTTGGTCACCCATGTAATCACAACTTGACCCTAATTTGGTGAGTAGTCTGGCAATTATAGGATCTGTTACACCATGATCATCGTTGCTATACCTGACCATCTGCAGAACCTGCTCATAATAGTTGATTGCTTTCTTGTAATCACCAAGGCTATGCCATGTACCTGCAATGTCTTCTAAACAGAAGACAACTATATCAATATTTGGTAGTGTGGGACCGTACACTTTCTTCAACAGCTGCAGTGCCTGTTCATGATAGCTTAGTGCTTCCTTGTGTTTGCCAAGTTGACCTAATGCTATCCCCAGGTTGGTGAGCGCTGTAACAGTATCAAGGTGGGCTGTAGTTAGACCATGTGCTGTTTTGCTCATTTGTAGTCCCTCTTCATGGAGGCTGGCTGCTTTCTCGTACTCACCTAGTTCTCCATAAGCGATTCCAAGGTGTGCAAGTATAACGCTGTGCTCTCTTTTGGCAGGATGTGCTGTGTTACAATCCTTCTCCAATGCCTTTTGAAAATGGGTGATTGCTGTCTGGGGGTTTTGCAGCTGCATATACATGACACCTTTTACCTTTGGTGAATCATCAAATAGTAAATCTGTGAATAAGTGTTGCAAAAGGTTGTTAGAAGTGTTGAGCAGTTCCTTTAAATTTGCCATTGCTTTTTTCAAGGGAACTGCAGTGTAGTAGTACCTGAACAGCTGTGCACTTTTCGAAACATAGAAGACTGTTTGCAGCCTGCTCAATGTGTCATCTCTCTCTTGTGGTGCCTCAAGTGATGCCAAGGCTGACAGGTTCTCATTCTGCCCACCGTTTGCGATGTATGTTCTCAGTCGGAGTTCTGCTGAGATGCTGACCAGCACCCTCAGGTGATGTGCATTGTCAGCACTGATGATGTGTTTGGATTCCATTTCATCTATCGTGTTCCAAACACTGGTCGGTATGACCTGTGAGCAAAGAGCGCAGCAGTCCACAGCAAGCGACGGCAACCGATAGATTTCTTTTTTCACGTCAATGAGCTTGGCGGTGAACTCCTGTTCATCATACTTTCCCATATTTTCCCTCAATGTGTCTTGTGCCTCCATCAGAGCCAATTTACAGACATCATTGGTTAGTACATCGTGCACAATAGCTTGATACTCATTAACCAGATCCAAGTCTCCTACCAGTAAACAGGGGTTCCTTAGTATACTGGCAAGATGGTATCCTTCCTTAATGTACACAGTGGCATCAGTTTTCAGTATGTGGACCATGTTGCTTGGGCTGCGAATGAGTTCATTCGAAGACTGTTCTTTCGTAGTTGGCTGACGGCCCAGTGGAGTCTTGCTTGCCTTTGGCATGGAGCCATCAAATGCAAACCCACGTGGTGTAACAGAGTCATAGTACCAGTCATCAAGGGGATCTTTTGAATAAAAGTCATTCAGGCAAGTTATTCCCAGTGCTGGGAGAATGGTTTCTCACAGGTTGACCACCTTGAGGTGTAGATAGTGGGTGAGGTTGTGGAAATACACAAGACATTCTTCACTTTCATCCTCTACCAAGATGGCAAACTCCAGGTCTGAGTATGGAGTTACCAGCTCTGTGGCCTGTGAACCCAAACCTATCAGGGCATACTTACAGGGAGGGGGCCCCATTAACCAAATACACTCTTCCACTAGCTGACTGACAAACTGCTTTCTTTCGGTTGCAATTCTTTCAAACAACTGCCTGACAGCCTGAGCTCGTGTTGCCTCCTTCTCTTTGACACATGGGTTGTCTTCTTCGTGTACATATGGATCCAGCTGCTGGTCAATGGTTTCCATCTCCAGCTTGATCTGGTCTCGCATCTTTTTCAGCTGTTTCTTGTGTTTTTCTTTCTCTGCTTTTTGTACATTTTGATCAACACCTAATACATGTTTAACAAGTAGCCCCTCTGTGAATCTAAGTGCATTCTCTGTACCATCATTAATATCGTCATCAGTTGACCTTGCTATTGCTGCATTGTAGAGTGCTGCTGCTTTGACAAAGTCTCCCCCGTCTCCTGTCTGCTGACCTCGCTTACTGTAGACATCCCCCAACCTGCACAGGGGCTCCACCTCCCTCTGGTATTGCTGAACAGTGGGGGCTGTGTAAAAAATCAATCTTAATTTATTACATTACCTTTACCTAGTCCCATCCTCATGCCAGAAGGTCAGAGACTTATTTTATACATTTAATGTGTACATTACTACTTAAGAATATCTTAATGACAAGAAACTGCATTTTATGCCAAATGCGACTATTATTGTGTTTTTTTTTCCTTTTTCTTAGATTTTGGCCAAAGTGATCCTGTAATATAAAACTGAAATGCTTCTCGACACTGGTATTTTCAACATGAAAAAGTCAGTGGACCAGATTTTAGACTGATTTGAAAATGAACAGATTCTATGAATTTGTGATTATCTGCACTATGGTGGCAGACGATCACGTGTTTTGGGGCTTACCAGTCCTAGAAAATAACGAGCAAAGTCAAGGAGAGGTGATTTCACAGATAATTCTTCTGTGCCTGAACTGTACCTGAACCGTATGGTCCATATGTACCTGAATTTGGTGTACTGGTACCCACCCCTACTAGTGCTCGGATCCCGTAATACCAGTGCTACCAAAAAATATTCCAAGGTCGGCAGGTTTTTGGTAGGGTCTGTTGGGTAGCTGGAAACAAAATTGTTACATTTTTTACTCAGTCTTTTACTTGAATTTGGTTACAGACCTACCTCTGACATGTACCAGCTTGAGTGCAGCTGCAAAGTGCTGCTCTGCTGAGTCCAGGTCTGCCTTCTGTAGTGATGAACTGCCTTTGTTCAGGTGTCCTTGGTACTGCCTGTTAGGTAAAGGCAATACACACAAATGTACTTCAAAGTGTTTATGATACGAAAGTACAGTTAATTGAATCAACTGTTGAATATTACTTTCGTTGATAGCATCACATTGACCACAGTAGCCAGCTTGGAGCCTGCCACAACAGCTTACTAGTACAAAAAAATAGTTGTGGAAGCAAAAACAAAACAAAATGTCTTGCAATTGTATGTTATTGCAATGAATTAGAATTGTATCAGCTTCTCAACTATCCTTTTTAGTGAGCCGTGATTTACGGTTCTGAAATGACTCAACAGTGTTCAAGGTGATGTCAGAGTGTAATATTAGCAAAGGAATGCTTAATTGAATTACCTGGCAACAGGAATCAAGAGATATAAGTATGATCTTGGATGTTTTCTTGTTCAGATACATCATAATAAAGTTGTATATTTGAATTTTAAATATACAAACATCTGCACCAAATATTATTTGGTGCAGATGTCGGTGCATTAAATAATACCATTACAAAGTTGATAAGACAAAGCTGTCTTCAAATTTAGTCAGTGACACATGAATACATTTTGTGTACATGTAGTGTCTGGCATAAGCTGTTGGAACTTTCAACAGAGAGAGTGCAGAAAAAAATGCCTAGCAACTTCTTAGCATGGCCAACTGTAGTAATTGTTTGTGTACTCACATTTCAGTGATTTCTTCTGTCGGAAAGTCTGCAAGATGATATTCATTGATGTCATCAATGCATGTGACATTTTCAGGCTTTGCTTTTGGCTGTTTTTCTTCTTTTTGTGCCCTTCTGGACTGGAGGTGCTTAGAGAATGAACCATAGATGAAAAATCAGGAAGCAGAATGATATTTAGTACAATGTACTATATATAATAGTAGCTCACAACCTAACATCTTTGTGACAGTATATGCCCATTCCATGAAAGTCAAAATATCGTTTGACTCAATAGAAATACCCAGATTCTCAGGAACATAAATACTCCCGGTGTTGCAGTAAGATTCATGCGTTTTGCATTATTATGAGTGATTTGTGCTTATCCCATCAGGTTTCTACATTTTGTACGTTTTCGCATACACAATTCCTGCATATTTCATAGAATTCATACTAATTTTTTAACATGTAGCTGCTAGCGCTGGTATCCCTGAATGATGTGTAATCCTAAAATACACAAATTTCCTAAAGATGAAAACCATAATATCCTGATTAATTTCCATGAGCAAAACTACATGTAAACATGTACAAATGTACTAGGTAAACTTACCTTGTTGATTCCTTCCTCCACCTTTTCTGTATACCTGATTCGATGAAGTAAAGTCTGTCTCCCTTCTGAATCTGTACACCTTGTCAGGGCCTTGTTGTACATGGCAAAAGCTTTGGACAACTGTGATATGTCAAACATTTTTTTTCCTTCCTCGAGGTACAAATCCCCTAGAGATTTCAGGACTTCTTGTTCCAACATGGTGTCACCATTTGCAACTGCAGTCACTAGTGCTTGTGTGCAGGTGTCTTCGACAAACTGAAATATTTTGTTGTCTACAATCTGGTCCAGCCTATGACAAATCTCTGCCACCCTTAAGACATTACTGTCAGCAGTACCCCAGTAGTCTGGTAACAACCACCGGAAGTGTGGACTGTACCCCTGCAGCAGTTGTCTGGAGAGTTTCTCCATGTAGCCGATACGATGTTCCAGTGTTTCTCCCATGTCTGGATCTGTGCAGCGCAATAGGGCAGCAGCATATAGACCGGCAGCATTGTCAAACTCTGCCGAATTTTTACCAAGCTTTGCTTTCTCTAAGTACAGATCTCCAAGACATTTCAATGCTTCTGTCTCCTTGATTACGTCCTTAGTGAGAATAGCTTCTCGTAGAGCCCTTCCATATGCAATCCCTGAGTTGTCAGATTCCATTATCATGTTGGTATTTGATTCCATTGACTTCCAAGCACTGTAGTTAGTCACTAAATGCTCATCATTTGCAATTATTCAGGTAACTCTGTCACTTTCTTAGTTGTCCTGTATAAGGAAATTGAAGGAGGCATGTTAAAGTTAATTCTCTTCATTTTAAGTGGTCAGGAAGGTTAAAAAAATTGACTTTAAAGTTAATATAATACACAGAGTATGGTATACCATATAATACATTCTTATTATTCGTTCGTTTTCCTACATTTTGTTTGCAATTTGCATCTCTTTGCTCATTGTGCAGCTGCTTTGTACAGTATGGCCAAAAACATTTTTTTTTTACGTACAAAAATTGATGCAATTCCCGGCTATCCATCTGTCATCCATATATATAATTTAAATTAACATGGCCTAATTAGGAAAAATATACATGGACTGAATGACATTAGTCCAAAATGCTGCCTTGTACAAGTTGTAGTTAATATTATCCCTGAACACCGGTCCAACCGAGAAGATACATGTTCATGCAACAACAGGGATTGAAATATTTTCTTATTTGCATAACTGGCTCAAAACACCAAGCCTGGACATTTTGAGCCCTGAAGTTGTAGTTGTACAGCCTTAGGGTCAAAGATGCACATGGCTTAGGCGGAACTCAATATTTTTGCATCTGACTGTTGACTTTCTAACTAAATCTAAGGCACTGAAGTACAAAATCCTATATTTTGTATGGACTCTTTTTCAATATTTATGCCTTCAGCCTTTCAGACCATTAGACTAGTCTTGCTATCGTGATGGTAGAAATATCTCCTACACCTGCATTTGAGCTGTGTCTTTTCCCATGGACGTGATGCAGGGGTATGTTAAATGGCAAAAAAATAGGGACCTCACAGTTTTGGTTGTCTTGTCCATTAATGGTAAGCTTTTATACACAGCTCTTTGAAACCTGCTATTATAAATATGAGTCACACAAATTAGCTCTATGGATTAGTGTCACTGTAATGCAGCGTAAGCTTGACCTTCAAATGATCAGAACAGTTGATAAAAACAATACTAAAGAAAGATCATACATTACCTGGGACAATCATACAAATTAAATAGTTTTTCTGTGTGTCACCTCATGCCCCTGGTGTTGTCTGAAGTGTGTTCATATATGAAATAGGAAGCAGAAGCTGAAACTCCCTGCTATTGTCACTGTTGGCATCTCTTCTGTTCCATCTATTGTTACATGTGGGTGTGGTCTGCTTTCAGTGTCAGTTCTGCGCGCAGGCATCACAATAGCACCGGCAATACATTGTATGTGCAGGTTAGGCTATGTTGATGCAATTACATGGATTTCATCTGCACATGCTACAATTTCTGTCCTTTCCCAAAAAACATTATACATAATTATATATATATATATACACACACACACACACACACATATATATAGAGAGAGAGAAAATGAGAGAGACATACATACATATATAGATACATATACATATATATATATATAATTATATATATATACATGTATATATACATGTATATTATTTATACAGTTGTAGAATGCCAAGGACAATTTGAAATGCAAAGAAGAAGATTTGAATTTGGAAAATGAAGAATCTATTCTTTGGTACACTTCTGATGGCTCAAGCACTATGTGGCATATTTACTGTCATTCTTTCATCACTTCAAAGTTCCCTAAAGAATACAGTAAGATAATTGTTGTGGTTTATTAGCAGTCCTAAAAGAATAGTTGCAAGAAAAGTGTTTCCTAACCTGTCATTAAGTAATAGATTGTGCCTTTTGGATTGTACCACTTTGTCAGTCTGCTATCACCTTGTCTTTGCCATGCTTTCCTTATTCAATAATGCATGTTCTTGATTATACACAATGTACAATGCTTTAAGAAGTAAATGTTAAAACAACTTTGATGCACATGTACAAAAAATCTTCCTTACACTATCAAAAAAAGATAGATATATAATAAAGCAATGAATTTCAGGATAAAAAGGACACGTTACTCTCACCTCTCAAATAAACGTACCGGTACGTTTATTTTTTTCCGCCTCAAAATCCACCCGGTACGTCCTTATTTTAGACGGTACGTTTATTTTTTTTCAAATTGGGGCTTTCTTTACTAACCAGGGACCCCAAAAATATTGAAAGTTTGGTATTTTCTGCCCATATTTCCGCTGTATTTTTGCTTCAAATTCACTATTTTTCGGACGAAGCAGCGCGGATTTTCCTGCCGCTAGCGCTATGACCCAAACATAACTAGGGATGCGTACCGGTACGCAGGACCGGTTCTGGACTTGCAAAAACGTTTCGGTTCAGGTCCAAAAATACCGGAACACAAGTGATTCGGTACTGGACTCTTAGTCTCGTAAAAATATATCCTTTTCGTTTTAGACCATCTTTAACCTTCCAAAAATCTTGAAATTTGCGCTGAACAAAGACGAAAACATCGAGGTCACATGCTACACACACAGTCACTAACTTCTGTAAATTCTCTATCAAAACACAGAAATTAACCACCAACCAAACAAATTAAAAAGTTACCAATACTTTTCCACTATTTTTCACCCGTAGTCAACTTGTTTTAATGTTCCAGCAACGAAAAAATCCTTCCAAAACAAAGCACAGCGTTCAATCGGCTCGAAAACATCCGCCATGTTGGATTCATCAACTCACACCGAATCTCGCGGTAATGCGCGAGAGAATTATATACTTTCTTCAGTACCGTTATTTCTCGATAGGGGGCAGTGTCTATGACTTCCTTGGTTTCTGCTACATTGAAAATAGCACAAGTGGTAAATAAGGTATTCTAATTTGGAATGTTTCTTCAAAATGTTATTCTGTAACAATGATTATAAAATAAACTTTTTTTATTTCTTCAATTTTTATTTTCATTCATTTTTTTACTTTTATTTTAATCTTTGTTGATGGTGTGACACTCAGGTTAAGAAAATATGTGCAATAACATAGGAATTATTCTGTTCATTATTGATACAATTAACTGATATGGTACGGAGGCATAAATAAATAAAAAGAGCCTACCTGCTTATCATCTTCTCTTGGACTGAAGTAGCATGGGCACAGTTTACATGTCAATTTGGTATTTTTTCCGGGGGGTACTTTTATTCCAGGGGGTACTTTTATTAGATTTTGAAGATTTGTCCGGGGGGTACTTTTATTCCAGGGGGTACTTCTATTTGAGAGGTGAGAGTACCACTTTCATATTTAATAATATGAAAGAAATTTTAAAGATATAAAAAAAGTACCCCCCACAGTTGAATGGTATGATCCAATTGTTCCTAATCCCAGTGTTACAAAGCTAACCCTTAATCACACGTGCGAAAGCTCTTTACACAATGGGGGTCGCGTAGCGTAGTTTACTTATTCTATCCCTAGGTGGCTGTAAATATTTAAACTTCTTTTCAAGCGGCAGGGACTCTTTTTTGTGGGACATTCAATGTTATCACGGGGCTGTATAACCCAATGGCGTTGTTATGGTCCCCCTATGTATTAATGGCATTAGGGTTGTCATTAGGACACAGAGTTTGTTGTACAACTCAGAGTCTGTGTTTGGTACAACTACTAGTACTACCATAGTAGCTTGTCACTTTAATTCGTTTAACCATGTTGGACCGAGAAAGGGAGGTTAGTTTTGTGTTAAATTTTTCCAAACTAAAATTTCCTGACAGAAGTAACTTAGTATGTGTTGCTTTTTCTTCTCAAATTTATTGAATCCTACTGACTGCAATTTTTTCTCCTTCTCAGGTTTCTTGAACTATACAAGCTACATAATGTGTATTTTGGAGACTTTAAAGTTGGGTGTTGGCTGTTTACACTGAACAGTAGATTTCACCTGAGTGTACAATGCTGGACGTTCATATTGGTTTTGTTTGTCTAAAGTACAAATGCAGCAATTAATCCACATGTTTGGATCGCAGCTCTTTAAAGTAAATCCTATGATTGTGAATAAAAACAGCTCAGGGTAGTTCATTCTCAGATTCAGAACCATTATAAAATGTTTGTCAGAAAATCATGTTTTAATAGTCTACATGTACTACTACAATGTACTAAGTAGTCTTGCAAAAGAAGTAGAAAAATCTATCTATCCTGAGTTTTTTACCGGTACTAAATGTGGTGTAAGTCAAGCCTGCCAAAGTAGACCACTCAGCCGACTCAGGGGATATACATAATATACATGTATGTGGGCTATGTTGTCCGTTCTGTTTTACACATGTAAAATCCTATCTTCATGTAAACAACGCCAATGCCCCTGTTAACTTAGACCAAGTGTTGACTGTAGAAACTTGGTAAAAATGTCTATCAACTCTCCTCTACTTTGCTTGATATTTCCTTGGACCTCTAAGCCCAAAAGCAATTGTTAACACCTGCCAGAATAATCTGTTCATTTTTTATCCATTCCAACAGCTGATCCGGCGATATCTGCTGATTTTTTTCAGGTCCGATTTTTCTGGACCAGTCTAACAAGAAAAACAACAACTTTGATGTATTCTTTTCTTCGTCCATGTTCCGCAGATATTTGAGCTGCTGCTATCGTTCTGCTCGGTGAACGGTCTCCGCTGTACGGTGTGCCGCGCCCTCCTCAACACGCCCAGCCTGCAGGACCCAGACAGATACCAGCCCCAGATTCACCAGCGCCAGATTACGGAGCCCTTCTTCGCACTGGTGCACTGGGCGGGACAGTCTGTGGAGACCCACGACCAGGCACCGCTGTTTGCACTGGATCTGCTCAAGGAGATTTTTGAGGTACATGTAATTGGCAAGAAAACAGATGATTTATATATATTATATGATAGAGTCGATTCCATATTACCGAGAGGGTGTTTCTTGCCTTTTGTTCTAACATTTTGGAAATCTTTGTAACAATCTAACTGTGGTAAGTAACTCTTTAGAACTATTTATAACATCTATGTGACGTTGTAAATATTTCTATAGTATTCAAACATGTTAGAAACATTTCTAACATCAAATAGATTATTTCTGTTTGTTTCTAAACTGTTAGATGCATCATTTGTGATCACATGTTCGAACATGGAAACAATATGATGAAACTAGGTCAGTTGGCTGGGAAGAGGGCAATTCACACATCCCTGCCAAGTGCAGGAAATTATGTCTGTCTGCCACCTTCTCACAAAAGACTCACCAGTGTATACTAATAAGTAACTAAAGAAAATCTAAAAATACAAGAGCCAAACAAAGGACCAAGCTTAGCAGATTTGTTTATGGGGTCAATAAAAGTTTTTATGGAGGGAAAAAATGACACAAAATGTTGGAACAATAACAAAAACACATAGTTGTTTGAAAATTGTTCTAAATAAAGAGATAATTATATCATTACTTTCCCAAATGTTCCAACAAATATAAAAAGGTTCAAACATGTTTAAACTTTCATTTTGAAATGTTTGAACAATTTTGAACTTTAGTGACTGAAATGTTCTTTTACTCAAAATAGTTCAAACTTATTACAAAATTATTTAAAAACCATCTCGGTGACTTGGAATTGACTCTAGTGTAAAGAAACTTATCATTTTGCAGTGCTCCAAATACCCGCTTGCACACTTGCAAATGCAACCGCATTTTGCTTGGCGCAACTTAATTTTGAACCTAGGTAGCACAGTGTGCAAGCTGCAGAAGTTTTGCAGTTGGAACGTCGCTTTTCCCTCACAATAACAACTGGACTCTGGCGTTTATCTAACATACTGCGTACTCTAATTCACTTTGACTTCTCCGTACCAACCTTTCACAGTCTGAGAAAATTTAAGTTGTTTTCGGAACCAAATGTTCGCAGTGGCAGCAGGTGTGTTTGAAAAAAGTCGACAATTTGTTATCGGTATTGATGAGTTCATGTTACAGTTATCAGCGTGAAAACCGTGAATATAAAAGTACATTGAAAAAAATCAGGAATTTTACAGTATATCTATATGTTTCTGTTTGTATCTGTTGAAGTTTGTTTCAGTTATTGTCTTCTTTATTTTCATTTATGTAATTATTACTCTTTCCAAGTAGGAGTTTATCAGTTAAAACTTCCTTAGTTTAGAATTTTATTCTTCTTTCAATTCCAGGAAGTGATTGATTCCGGCCTGTCCGCCCAGCTGTCCCCCCGTACTGACGTGGTTGTGCCCATGGCTGTGGAACAGCTGACACCCCCCTGTGATACAGATGGTTCGGTCCTGAAACTCAAGTGTCTGAAGACAGTCAAAGCCTTGGATGTTCTTCTTGATATCCTTTCAAATAGATGATCATAGAATGCCAATTTTGAAGTCAAAGATGCAAAAACTTTTGTATACAGTCACTTGTTTAACCATCCTGCAGCAAAACGTTGAACGCCTGCCGATATAATCTGTTCATTGCGAGTCGGTACAAGATCCGGTCTATTGATTTTTTTCATTAGGTCCATTTTTTTACCGATCCATCAAGAAAAAAATGGTTTTGTAACACTGTATGGGTATCCACCTTGAATTGAAACTCCATATACTGGTAGTATATACTATATGGCATATGATACTGAGGCATTCTGTAGCCTTAACTGGGCAATCATGTTGTATTGATGTGATTTGATGAGCCTTAACCCCCCCACTGCTATGTAATGATGAAGCCATGAAGCTGCAGGTAGCGGAGGCTGTGGATACAAAGGTGTGCAGCACACTACTGGAGCATCAGTACCAACACAACAGGCTGGGCATGACTACTGGCCACTGTGGTATCGAGGAGGACTGGAGGTATATAAAAATACAACACAGTGTGCACATGTTCAGTGTTGGACAAGTCCACAAGGCCAATTGCCCAGGGCAAGTGAAAGTGCTGATTGGGCAAGCGCTTGTCCTACCCCACTTGGCAATTGGAAAAGTAAGATTTTTCCAGGACAAATGAATTTTAGAAAACTTGTCCAACACTGATGTTTGTATTCCGTATCACCCGAGGTACCAGCCCATGCAATCGTGGGTAGGATCGCCCGAAGGCCGTAGAGTGATCCGACCCAAATTATTGCGGTATGACACAAGCAAGTTTTCCCCGGTCAGACACGACTTGCCAGTACTTAACAAGCTATTGTCGGTCCAATAGAAAGGCACACACCCAGGGAATAATGGAACGGCTGAAGCCTACAATGTACCCGGATGGTACCCAGGCTACTGTCTGTACTGAATCATTTTTTGTTTGTACAGTGAAGCTGGAGTAGACCTGGTTCTCCACACCCTGGAACTGATGAGCAGGATCAAGACTTACGTGGCTAACATGGACATGATGTTCTACGAGACACTACAGGTAACTTCCCATTTCAGTTTCTTTCTTAAGTTTCAATGCTCGCATCAGTTTTGGGGTTCCCAGAGCATGTGATCTGTATAATCAAATCAACATTTATTAAGTATGCCAAAATGCAGTTACTCAAGTTAAACTAGATATGATTTTGAAAACGGTCAGATGTTTCAGACAACCAACCAGTGTCTTTTGTCAGTGACAATTTCGTGACACCGGATGGTTGTCTGAAACGTTTGAATGTTTCCAAAACTATATCCAGTTGCTTGAGTAACTGCTTTTTGGTATATTTTATTACCTGGATGTCTAACCTTCATCGACATAAATGTCTACTCTGCCTCAGAAAAAGTATATATCATAATGGCATCAATCTAGTAAAGATGTTCTCAAAAGTATGTAAAATTTGCAGCTCTAGTTTTGATACTTCATCATGTTGATACATAATATATTATGCTTTGATGAAAAAAGGTCTCAGATAGAAGTTTTTTGTTGACAGGACCAGAGACTTGTTGCATTCCTGGCCTTCTCCCTGACCAATGACACGAGAGCGAGGGTACAGCTGGCCCTCCGACTCCTGAACCAGGCGCTACCTCTTCCTGAGTTCCCTGCCATCATGTGAGTTTCCAAACCATTTTTTCAGCCCAATATGTTGTTGTTTTTTAGATGAAGAATATTGATTTTGATTATCGCACTGGTTTTAGGCACAGAAGTCAATCTGGAATATGCTGTATTTGCTCCCAAGCAAATCTTGGCCTTTCTAGTTGTTTATTTATTTAGAGACTAACCACATTTGTGGGAGTACTGACACAACAGATGAATATGACCTTTTCTACACATGAACCCCTACACCAGACTGTAAGGTTCTTTAGGCACAACCAGGGAGTACTTACAACATTTCTGTGTCTGTCAGACACTCATAATCATCAGGGTTAGAATGACTGGTTCTGCTTCTCGCTGTTTCTTATAGCTGATGTAGGTGGCGCTGCAGCAGCTGTATATTCATCATCATCCACTGCGTTCTGCCTCTACAGTCTTTGAAGAGTCCTGTAGTTGCATTCAGTCTTTCTTTATCTTTTTCCACTATGCTTTACATAGTTGTTTACTAGAAGTAGTTTTATGCTTAACAGGTTTGCACTTTTCTTTTTCAAGGCTGGGAGACTCCATTGCAGCTTACAATGCCAAGCAAGCCACCGAGAGGAAAGTGTTAAACATCGGCAGCACGGAGCCACCGGGATCACCTGGTAAACTGCATTCTGGAAAGGCATCAGTCAACTACAACGGTACAGACGGGGGGAAGGCAAGGGGAAAGGGGTCCCCACAACGAGAGGGGAGTGTGGACACACTGATCGACAGAATGAACTCTGGTCTGGAGGTAAGTAAAGGGAATGGAGGGACCAAGTTTGATGTACATGTACATGTAAATGGCGGAAATGGTCGGCCCACGGGGTGCCATAAAAATATGTAATATACCGTCCAATACTGTTCCATTGTGATAAATAAATTTTGTGATGCATTTCAGATTACAATTTAATGCTATTTTGCCAGTGCACAAACATTGATGAATTTAACTTGTAACATTATAAGCTACTGAATGCAATGAAGAAATTGTTCATTACTGTTAGATGTATCATACAATAGCTTTGTAACATGAAGCTTACACAAACTTTTTTTCATTTCATCATGTTCATGTCTCCCAACAGATCAAGGATGTCAAAGCCTCAGAGATCATGGACCTCTACGAACACAAGCTGGCTTCTCTTGCTGTAAGTTTGGCAAAATATTTCTTAATGGCTAGGGCCAGGCCATACATGTACCTCAACAGATACAGAATGCCCCGTATTGTTTTGTAATTGTACATCTATACCAATTCCCAGATGTTGTACATGGTGCTGTAACATATGTCTGTTTGAGGCGTAAGTATTCAGATTCTTTTGAGCCACCTTTCTCCATTTGAGCGTCCATTTATTCAGTAATGTTGATTCTTGATGGTTCAAACTGAGGAGAACCACGTAAGTGTATGTCTGTTTGAGGCTTTATTTTTATTTGTCAGACAAAAGAGAGCCACCTGCAGGACCTGTTGGAGGCTAAACAGCTGGCACTGGCTCAGGCCGACAGACTCATCGCTCAGTACAAGTCCAGAAGGGCACAGTCAGAAGCTGAGGTAACATTCATAGCTTACATGTTGATGTTTTAGATGGCTTCCCTTTTTCAAGGAGGGTTTCAGCATGTAAAAATCAGCAAATATTAATAATATAACGCCTTGAAAGAAATGTTGTGTGTCCTGTTTTAGTCTTGAAAAAAAATCTTTCTTTTCTTAGACTGAAATGCTTGAGGGCACTCTCTCTCTCTCTCTCTCTGGCCGGTTTAGCGTCCGTTCTTCCCTGTAGCAGGGGTTGGACGTGTCGTCAAGACGTTTTGGTTGAACTGCTGCCCTCCATCCATCATCTTGGCCTCCGGCAGCAAATCAAACACAGAACACGACTTGGCACTCATATTTTCAATGTCAAACTCCATTTTGTGCATAATAGTTACAAATCTGGGGATACTTTCATCCTTCATTAGATAGGACAAACTTATAGTTTTGGGCCCACCCCCAACAAAGGGCTGAGGTCATAAGGTTTTTCTAGGGAAACACATTTTTTTTTCCAAGGCCTAAGCCAAGTATTCATTCCAGGAGAAACTGTTATATTGTAAATTGTAGCAGAATATTGTCCACCATTATCTTCTGCTTTGCAATGTCAACATTCAAAGTAGGTCTCCTTTTTTTTTCATGTCTGACTTACACCGTTTTATTTCCTAGGCCAGAAAACTGGCCTCCATGCTGCAGGAGTCGGAGCGGCGGTCGGAGTCGTACCGCGACCAGATTAACGAGCTGCGACTGGACAAGGAGAGACAGGCGGAGGACATGGAACAGCTGGTCGGGCAGAACAGCAAACTCCAGGCCATCGCTGAGGAGTACGAACAACTACAGGCTGCCTACGCAGAACAGATACAGAGGTGTGTGTGTGTGTCTGTGTGTGTGTGTGTTTGTGTGTGTGTGTGACAGAACAACAAACTCCAAGCCATCGCTGAGGAGTACGAACAACTACAGACTGCCTACGCAGAACAGATACAGAGGTGTGTGTGTGTGTGTGTGGGGTGTAGTGTGTGTGCGCGCGTGTGTGTGTGGGGGGGGAGGTGACAGAACAACAAACTCCAAGCCATCGCTGAGGAGTACAAACAACTACAGGCTGCCTACGCAGAACAGATACGGAGGTGTGTGGGTGTTTGTGTGTGCGGAGTAGTGTGTGTGGGTGTGTGTGTGTGCGGGCACATGTGTGGGTGTGTGGAGGGAGGTGACAGAACAACAAACTCCAGGCCATTACTGAGGAGTACGAACAACTACGGGTCGCTTATGCAGAACAGATACAGAGGTGTGTGGGTGTGAGTGTGACAGAACAACAAACTCCAGGCCATTGCTGAGGAGTATGAACAGCTACAGGCCGCGTACACAGAACAGATACAGAGGTGTGTAGGTGTGTGTGTAGTATTTTTTTTTAACTTCCCCTAATGCTATTTCTGAACATGTAGACTGCTTAGTTTATATTCTTATACAAATACAGTTATGTTGTTTGGAGGTTGTTACCTAAATGTCTTGTGTTTTGTATTCCACAGGGTTGAGGCCTTGCAGAGGAGTGTGAATGCTCACATGGACGAGCAGAAGTCCCTCCGTGAGATGAACGAGATGCTGAGGAGACACAACGAGAGTCTCAAGAACCAGATCGAAGACGAGAAAAAGAGACTCACCAAGCAGCTCAAGGACAAGGAGGTCAAACTAACAGGTAGTGTAACTCCCCCACACCCTCTTCCCTGCATGTATATATAAGGGCTCCTCCCTTGTGGTGTTGCCAAGAAAATTTTACTGATACCACCAATTGGCCCTTCAATGCTTTCTAGGCCTCCTCCCTTGAAGTGTTGCCAAAACAAGATTACTTGTCAATGCTGTCACCAGTAGGCCCTTCAATGCCTTCTAGGGCTCCTCCCTTGAGGTGTTGCCAAAAAAAGATGACTTGTTAATGATAACCACCAGTTGGCCCCTCAAGGCCTTCTACTTCCAGACTTCTTACTATGCATTTGTTGTTTGGCATAATTACTAGTAGTGGTAAATCATCTTAAGGCATAGCACACCAATTTTGTACAATAAGTACAAGCTATAAAAGACCAGACTTTAAGGTTTGATTCACTTGCACCTAGATGGACCTTTACTCTTTTCCATAAGTGCAATGGGTTCTTTAACGTCCTTGAGCTGTGGCTGTCTTCAAACATGGGACCTCTGCTTTTATGTCGCGTCCAAAAGCACACTTGGTACTCATTTTAACCGTGAGTGCAGTGAGGAATAAATTGTGAAGTGACTTTACCAACGGCAAGGGCACAACATTGGGGCTTGCAAGGTATTCAAATCCAGAACCTTTCTAAAGGTGGTATCTCACTGCACTTTGGTCAAGCTTGCGTCATTGCAAGATTCGAAAGATACTCAATGAATTTCAGAGATAAAGAAGAAATTTTCTTACTTGTTGTGTATTTTGTCGTCTTCTAAGTCATATTTCTACGTATTACACAATGTCTAAATTATAAAAAAATCAATAACAATTAAGTAACCCGGCAGTGACACAAGTTAGACGCAAGTGCAGTGAGATACTGGTACCACCTTATACGTCATCATCCCTAATCACAAGACTACCTTTGACAATGCATCTATAGACTGTGTATGTTATGTTTGTGTTTTAGCCCACTGTTACAACCAGGGTTTCTCTTACAGAGGAGAAAGACAAAGTGCGCACTCTGGAACACGAGAAGGAAGACTTGGAAACCGCTGTCGATAAGTACAGGAATGAGCTGACCAAACTGGAACAAGTCAAGAAGGAGACTGTCAAAAAGGTGGGTCAGGATGGAAGTGTTGTAGGGTTTGGTTTGGTACTTTCATGAAAGGAAAATGGAATAAAAAGAATGGCCTGCATTTTAAAACATTTAACAGATACAATATTCTATGCTGATGTTCTATGCTTGTGTCTTATGACCGTGTTCTACAATTGTGCGGACGTTGCATACTCTTGGTTTACATTTCATGCTCTACATGTGTAACTGGTAGTAATTACCAATTGTTTTCTAGGACCTGTTTATTTATTCATTTATTAGGATTCTCCATATTCGATGACGATATCTATGGAGGGTGTGGCAGAACAGGTCGTTTGCAAGTTTTGAAATGCACACTGAGTCTCATGATAACTCATAATGTGTATCTACATTTTGTCTTAATAACAGTACATGTATGTTCTTTTCTGTTTCTCCTAGTATGAGGCATCCATTGCGGAGAAGGATGCCCTGATAAAAACCCAGAAGGCAGAGCTGGATAAAAATGCCCAGATTGTTGCTATGATTCACAACATCAGTGCAGGAGTCAAGTCCTGAGAGCGATGCCATACTCGTGAACCTAGATGCAAGCGCAGTGTACATTCCAGTATTCCATTATATGTGTCTGTGTGTGAGATGATGTGCCTTTCTATATGGAGTCCCAAGATGTATGGACACTAGGGGTGGGTACCGGTACAGAAAATTTCATTTCATCTATTTCATTTATTTGTTTACCCAGGAACAACATAAAATTCAGGTCTGGTTCAGGTTCTGACGATCTAATTGTCTGAGAAAACTTGTGAATGAGCAATGCTCAAAAACAATGGTCCATTTCTTTACAAATGAATCTGTTTTGTGGAGTATCTAACTCCCACTGGCATTTTAAAATCCTATCTTGATGTAAACAATGCTAAGTTTGACTATAGAAACTTGGTAGAAATGACTTAAAACTCTACTCCGCTCTTGTTATCTTATTGGACTGGCAAGCTGCGAAACATTTGAACGCCAGCTGATATAATGTATTCATTTCCTAATCGGTCCAGGTTCACTGATTCTTTTTTCAGGTCCATTTTTCTTTCGGACCGGTTCAACAAGAAGAAAAAAAAACCGTTTTGTACTGGTACACACCCCTATTTTGTGCCATGGGAATTGATCTCTAGAAGTGCTCTTAGAATACACCATACACAACTGTTACTCATGTTCCCCTCTCCATTCCCTGGCTATGTACTAACAAGAAGTATTACATTAAATGAGCATGCCTTAACTTGATGGATAGTACAGATGAGGTTAAGTAGAGTTCTGGAGCCATTGGTCCTCAAATGACTCATTTGGGATCTCGTGATTGACGAGTCAAGAAGTCCCACTCTATACTTCATTAAGTCCTCCTTAAGTCCCTATAAGACAGATCTATTCATTAAGGGCATGGAAAGGTCACCTTGTGAGGTCACTCCATATGGGCATTTCTCTGCCTTTGTGTAAGAAGATGTATATCTTAAGATTTTGAGAGACTTTGATGTTTTTGTCGTCATGATGTTTTCAGAATGGTGTAGAGTGTATAGTAGTTAGGGGTGGGTACCGGTACAGAAAATTCAAGTACAGGTATGGTTCAGGTCCAGAGGATCAGGTCCAAGTCTATACCTGAACCTGGACCTGTACCTGACTGCCTGTGAAAACCTATGTGGTAGCGGCCGCGATAGACATGCTGTCATCTTTGACTTGTGTACATAATTGGAGACTGAAAATTTCAGGGTAGACTGAAAGTGTTCATCTCGAGACCACATCTCGAGACCAAGTTTGACTATCGAAATTTGGTAGAAAAAACTATAAACTCCTCTGTACTCCGCTTTTTTTATCTTATTGGTCTGGTAAGCCCACAAACGTATGAACGCCTGCCAATATATATAATCTTCATTTTCCTCGGTCCAAAATCTGGTCAATTTTGATCAATTCCATTTTTTTCACCAGTCCAACAAGAAAAAATGGTTTTGTACATTGTACTTGGTACACTGTACCCACCCCCTGATAACTTATGGTAATGTTATGTAGGAATTGTAAATACAAATATAGTGTACTTTTCTTGCACGTCTTCACATTGTGTATGTTTGAAACTCTTTCATTATTGATATCTATACATCTATCTTCTGTATAATACTTGTATATCCTGTTGCAGATAATATTGTATCTTTGCTCTCTTTTTAATGGTAATAAACAGTTTTGGCATTCCATTACTTACATAGGAATACTGAATATTTGTAATACCATGAACATGTTTTGCATACAAATTTGCAACTATGAAATGTCAATACTCTTGTAGTATCCAGTATTTGATCATTCCAATCTTCAAGATTTTGTATTGAATTATCAATTCCTTCCAATGACCAAAAATTAATGAAATCATTGGTCCAATACTCTTTGAAATATATTTATATTATTCTGTAGTAATATCTGTCTCATATCTGGGAATGAATGTGGTTTGGATTTTAGTATGTTTATTAACATGAAATAAACTTCTTTTTGACCAGTGGTTCTGTTTATTGAAATATTCTCTTCAAAATTGTGCAATTTATTTGAAGCAAAGTCATTTTGTTATGCCGCGAGACATCAAGAAAGAGTGCAAAATAGAAAGCCAGATAAAAACGACTAAAAAAACGTCAAGAAACAGCTTGAGCCTAACCTCTGCTTGGAGAGTAGTTAATTTGGGGACTTGAATGAAATACTTATTTTTCAAATATTGGCAGTTTGATTCACTAAGTATTGTGGAAAGTTTATCTTTTTTAAAGGCTATCAAAGGTCTTAGAATGTTGTGACTTGTTATTGGGATTCCAACTTTCTACAACTGCAAAAAAGTTCCCCTCCTTTTGAAATGTTAGTTCACCTTTATCCGTTGGGTAACATATAACGTTATCCGTTCTTTTTAAAAACGTGGTATATAGGGTTGTCAAGTGGTTTTAACCTAATATTTTGAAAATGTTGCAATTCGAAACCACTTTCTGTCGACTTCATATGCCTAAATACCCTGCAATCAAAAATAACGGATATATGTTATCCCCCAGATAAATGTGAACTGTTATATCAACGTTAGTTTTGATTCATTCATCTGTTGGCTAACTCTGAGCTCAAACGGCCTCTCTGGCTTGATAGAGCGCCCCCACAGGTTGACTTCTGTACTGCACAAATTGACGTTCTGTGGTGACCTTAGCAGGATAGCATTGATCTCCAAAGTCAACATTCCAATTGGAAAAATGATATGATCTCTATACATTCTTATAGATTTGAAAACCACCAAACGTTTGCGTTTACATGTACATCGTATGCACAACTACCTTGGTTTGACAAAAAAAATGCGTTACAAAAACGTAGTGTGTACAAAACATTCCTGCGGCCAACAACAAACTTTATAGACAAATTCACGGATATCAAGTCGAATGACGGTTGTTTTACGATTGTGATATTTTCAAAACATTGCAGTTTGAAACCAACGTCGAATAGACGATAGATCCCTAAATTAGAGGCATTCTGTTTTTAAAAATAACGGATATAGGTTACCCCACGGATAAGGGTAGACCAGCGTTAGACAAAATCCCCACAAAGAGACACATAAGATCTATTTGTCTTTAGATAGAATAACAAATGGAATACACAAATCCACTCATTTAGGAGGTAGTGATCCCCCAATATAACATCAGCGCAATTTTCGGCCTTGTGACGTACTAGAATCGATTTCCGTTAACTTTTCCACGGTTGGAGAAGCTGTGATATCGTGTGTGCCGTGTACGGAATGTTAAAATATGCGGAGTGACGTCAGAAAAAGGGGTAAAATAAGGGCGTGTATTGGTGTGTGGCTGGTGTATGGTCTCCAAGCAGATGTTGGGAGGCATATCGTAGAATATTTTTTAGTTCAAGGATTTCTCTGACAGAATGTTAAATATGCGGAGTGACGTCAGAAAAAGGGATGAAACAAGGGCGTGTATTGGTGTGTGGCTGGTGTATGGTCTCCAAGAAGATATTGGGAGGAAATATCGTATTTTTTAGCTGAAGGGTTTCCCTAGATCTGATGCTAGTAGCAAGGTTTCTTTCATGAGTGTGTTGAAATGGGTATCCTAACATCTGCTTGGAGATAGGTCTCCAGGCAGATGTTAGCATACCCATTTCAACTCACAGTAGACAGTACACAGGTGAACTCGGAACGTTTCTCGAGCTGTATGTCCCGCTATTAAATCGCTTGAGTAATGTTACGATTTTGCCTCAGAAAATGCCCCATCCTCTCATCTGCTTGGAGACAAATTTCCAAGCAGATGTAGAAATACGATATAGTTTCTCAATATCCCGGTCCCGTTGAGCTTGAGAAATGATGCGTTTGTATATCTGCTTGGAGATTAACCCTTACGTCACTTAGGTGGCTGACCTTCCAGAAATAAACAGAGAAATAGCTCAATTTAAATTTGGTCGATGCAAGGTCTTTAAATACTTAGTAATGCTGGACAGCTAGCCTCCATAGCAGGCTTTCTG
>NW_023365762.1:230086-279928 GCF_000003815.2 Branchiostoma floridae
AAGGCCCCAGAAAGCCTGCTATGGAGGCTACTGGACAGCAATGTTACTTACAGACGAATTATTTGTGTACAAGACATTCCTCTATCTTTAGACGTTGTCTGGGTTTTGTTTCGATACACAATAGTTACATGTCTATTTTTGATGTCAAAACATTCAAAGCTGATTTCGTTTCCACGCAACTTATATGTAGTATTCCGCCTTTTAGCCATTTCACTCGATTTTATTTATTGAAGTTCCTCAATAACATAAATCCAAATATAAAACAATAATAACGTTGAGTAAGAACATTGTACACATGTACATACAAGTCGACCTTCTCTCAAATGATTGTATTACACAAGTTTCTAAACAACTGGGTAGTGTGTGCGTCATTTGCAAACGACATTTGGCACTTTTCCCATCGCCGTTACCAAGCGCGGGAGATTTCAGCCAATCAGAGAACAGCAAGCTAGCCCGGATGTATGGATTATTTTCATTCATCAAACAATTATATCTTAGGGCGAAAGGAAGTCATTCCAGGAGCGTCCATAGGGACCAGATGTAATGAGACTATACACGGAAATTAATCTTATAGTGGGTGCTTTTCATCTAGTAGCAGATGGCCTCGCTCCAACCCCAACAGGGGCTCGGCCATAAGTATCAACATTGAGATATTTCTCCTTGATGAAATTATTACGTCTGACAAGATTTTAGAAAAGCTCTGAATAAGATTGATGATAGTGAGGTTGATATTTCTCAACAAAAATTATGTGTAGCTATTCAGACCAAAATTTTACATGTACAGAAATGTTTAGAATAATTGGAGCAATCTTGGGGATCAGCCATAATTATAAACATTGATATAAAGTGCGAATCGATCAAAAGTTGGCAACGGTGCGATTATTCTTCTCTTCTAAGATATAATGTATAAAATTTTTCTTTGATTTTGTAAAATGTTATATGAACTTATGTCGAATATGTGAATGAAGTTTGGGCTAGATCGCAATATTGCGATCGAATGCTCAAAATCAATAACTGCAAATCCGTGTTATGAAATTGCATAGTTATGTTCAATCCATTCAGAATAATTCTCTTGTCTTGTAGGGGGTTGTAACCTTTAGATTAAACGGGACCGTCCGTTAATTATTCTCCGGGTAGATGTTAGGCTTCTGTTGGCATTTGACGACTTTTATTTTACTACATTAGCCAAGTTTGCCTATAAAGATAAAGCTCCCCCCTAAAAAAAACGTAATAAAAGACTTTTAAAAAAAACTAGTCGAAGCCTAACCTATACTTTGAGAACAAGCACACGTACAGACATATCAAAAACTATACCTCCATTTTTGACGGAGGTAATAAGCGAGGAATGTCCTAATGCGAGTTCGCGGGTGGATGTATATGGTACGTTCTAATTCCGGCCGTACAGGCTGCGCAATGTTTATCCTGGCCCGCCGGATCACATACCGCGGCCCGCGCCACTTTGATCAACTCACAGTCAATTATGCAGATGACCTTCCTCCAATATAACCCCGATCTCGTGCCTCGCACCAGAATGGTTGTTCAGAGACCGCCTATGTGGAAGTTAGTTATAATCTCCAAGCAGATCCTACGGTAGCATAAGATACTGTAGTATCAAAAGCTGCCAGAGGAGTGTATCGGCCGAAGTGTGTGTTTGGCCACCTACATGGCAAATGGACACCTCTTGGCTGGGCTACACTCCTTGACCAGTTTAGCACTGTCTTATGCCATCGTAGGATCTGCTCGGAGATTAGTTGACTACCCTGGCTTTTATAGGGAGAATACTTTGCCAGGGAAGTTTTGCTACCAGAGGAGTTGGTCGGTCGCGTAGGGAAAACATGAACCTTAGCGTAGACTGACTCCCCTGGCCAATTTCCCGCTTTCTTGGCCGAATTCTACGAACCCCGTACCCCCGCAGGAAGGCCTGGTGGAGACTAAAAATCGGTAACGTCTGTACGTAGTTAGAGAACAATATTCTCTGCTCTCAAGTAGGGACACTTTCTGGTACCAATTTTACAAAGGAGTTTCTAACAAGAAGCAATTAAAGCAATGGGGTTGAATTTAAAGCAAGCAGTAGCAATTACACATAGTCTATGAACATCCTTGATTGCACGTACTATTAGGAAAATATTCTTGGAAATTACTATTGCATTTGCTCTTTGCTATGTTTTCGCACCTATGGAAATAAAAAGAGGATGAAAAGGAACCCACAGGGACAATTTGTGGTTTTAAGTATATATAATGATTGAATTTCCTAAATCGGTTTACACTGGGTTTACACAACATACAATTGACACCCGTCTGTACTATTATGAAAGTGGCCAGTTGGATACTAGTACTGCTTTATAACACATTATCCAGGGTCTTCGGGCGTATCGATAGAAGATCGGCCATATTTAAGATCGACAAATGGTTGCGCGTATTTTACACATGAAAACCGTCAAACCGTCACTGTCACATATAAGCCATACTTTGTACCTTGTACAATTGTTGCGCAATAAAGTTATTATCATAAGCGAGGTTCGGGCGATTGTCGCAGAATCGTCGTCCGATCGATTTTCGCCAATTGTGACAGGGATATATAGCATACTGGGCGTGAGGCAAAGGACAACATATGATGATTGTTCATTCCTGGCACTCAATGTGAAGGGTCTGCTATAGCTACATGTAAAACATTGCTGTATTCGTTCGAATCATTTCCAGGGAAGTATTTGACCTCGAGTTACCTGATAATTCTATTCCATCATATGCATGTCATGCATTATATTTGACACCGAGGTGACAATCAAAAATGTATTTTTAGAAGCAATATACCAGAAGCATAACTCCAGATAAAGATGCGTCCTTTCCAATGTCTGATTTGTCGAGAAAAAGTAGTGGGTAGCTTTATATAATAGCAGAACGCTTTTGGCTTGGGATAGCATACTGGGCGTGATGCAAAGGACAACATATGATTGATAATTCACGGAACACAATGTGAAAGGTCTCCTACATGTAAAACATTGCTGAATCCGTTCGAATCATTTAGGTAGCGAAAAGGCTGTCAGTAAAGGATAATTCAAAGGAGGTACTGTAAATGCAGAAATATTCGCGGTTTTCGCGCCGGTGAACACTTCACCGCGAACTTAAGACCACCGCGACATTTTTCTATATGGTATTAGACTGCAGTCTATGGCGTTACCACGAACTTAAAACCACCACGAAAAGTCGTTTTTTCCCGCTACCGCGAAATTAAATCCCCGCGAACTTAAATGCACTTACAGTATGTGAACTCGATTTCCCAGAATTCGATTTCATTGATAAGTGCATGTCATACCTTATATTTGACACCGAGTAATAGCGTGTGTTGGCCCGCCTTAGGTCGCACACTGTACTCGAGCTCCTCGGCCATCTAACTCATCTGGCGTCTTGTCTGTCTTATTTGGCCAATTTCTACTATTTTTCAAGCGACCTGGTAGTGGCTAACCATGAATTAAAAGCCCAAACAAAAAAGGCTAAAACACGTCAAAAAGGCTGGAGCCAAACCTCTGCTTGGAGAATGATCATTCAGTGGCGAACAATGCGATAGGGTTTGCTCGCTGTACTGTTAACATTGCGGAACTGATTCGAATTATTTCAGGTAGTTACTAGCGCCTTGAATATCTCCATTCGTTTGAATAGGATGCCTATTGACTAATGGTATAAATCCATTGAGGTCATCAACCTCAAGTTCCCTCATGATCAATTCCTACCATGACCTCAAGTAACCTGATGATGGGACGAACGAACGACCCTGGGAAGGAGCCACGCGCATGCTTGCTCAGGACTGGGGACGAGTCATGGACGATTTGATTGAATTCCAGCAATATTACAAGGTTGAACGTGAGCAGGGTTCTGGAATTTTTTATTCATTATTTCTGTTGGATATATCGTCAAGGTTGTCATCAGAATTCCGTCCGTTTGATATTGGAAGTTCTATGAATGTTGGAATCTGTTATTCCTGCACGAATAAAATTATATTGCAAGGTCTTACAAGGTTGAACATGACCTGGGTATTGGAATTTGTTTGTTATTCAGTGTTTCTGTTGTTTAACGTTATTATCAGAATTTCGTCCGTTGCATACGATATCTTTTCCGACACAATATTTGGAAACTATAAACGGGGTATCATATTCATTTACGCAGATATGGCCTTCAGTATACGATGTTGGAATCTGCTATTCCCGTCTGAGACGACCTTGTACGTAACTGTACGCGGTTCGCGGTTTACTTCAACCAGTTTAGCCCGATTCATGGGACATCCCACTATTGAAGTAAGGCCGTGCTTGGAAAAAGAAAACAGGTGCACAACCCTACTCTCCAAGCAGAGGTTAGGACGTTAGGCCGCGAGACATAAGAAAACCGCACAAAATAGAAAGCCCGATAAAAATGCCTAGAAATCACAAAAAAAAGCGGCAGCCTAACCTCTGCGCTGCTTGGAGAGTACACAAGCCCAGTTTGTTGGCATTAGAAGATAGTTTTTTTCTTACTCGTCTTACATTTCTTTTGAAATTGTCAAAAGCCCACCTATTCGCTACTTCATTTGAAATCTCTTTCTTGCCCCGGTTCCCATTTTAGTCTTTAATCTACTCTCTCCTTTCTATTCGATTGAAATTCTTAAATTCGTATTGAAAGAGAACAAAAGTGATTCACAGTGTACAGAAAGTTGATGTTACATGTATTAAATAGGCTCGGGAGTCCAGCCTTGTTCGCTTTGTTCCGCTCCCGAAGGTCGCTACTCGCGGCAAAATTGGCAACCAAAATATTGCCAAAAACGTCCGAGTCATTTTGCAGGGTGCTGCGACATCGATCAGGTAATAACTCCCGGGAAATCCCGGTAAAATCTGCGTGTACAAATTGCCAAACTGAAATGCCAAAGCCTTGGTGGAAATACCAACGATACAACAGTAGAAGAATTACGAGCTGTAAGGTCATGGCGCCTGCTTGCTCTGACTAAATGTAGCACCACATTCGTCAAATATCCGCTAACGCCGTGCACTTCTGTCATGAAAGTGTGATATGGTGTTCTCTTCAGATGTTTATCATTCGAACAAACGTGCTTTTTGTCAGTTAACGTTCTTTGACTAGTAAAAAAATTAGTATGGTCCTTTCGGACAAGAGCTTTTTCCATGTTTCTGTTAGTTGCCTAATGCGTTTGAGAAAGTTATTTCTTGTTAAAGTCCTTCCCGTACCGAATGGTGTTTCGGGCGTCGCCAATCTTCGTTTCTGTAGTCCATGGGCCACACAGCTTTATGAAATCACTACAGCAGGGGGCTAGTCCACTGGTTTGTGTACGTGTGTACGTGTTCAACTTCCAAACTCTTTCCCAAATGTGGACATATATATAATTACCAACTTGGTCATTGCACCTGTTCGGGAAAAAGCATCTATATCTTCATCTTACACACGACGTCGAGAAAGCTGTCGCTTACAACTACTAGTATATAGAAGAACTGTAAAAAAATACAGCTTACAATGCAAAATGAAATACGTCAAATAGGACGATAAACTCATTTAAGAAAAACTTGAAACCCAATTCTTTCCCTTTCTCAAAACGTCACAAACGAGGAAGCAAGTTACATATGAGAATTATTTCTTTAACTTCTGTTCGTGCTAAGAAAGTAAAACAAAAATGTATCCATTAGCTTTCATGTAGACCTTCTGACCTATGCCCCTGACCTGTTGTGTCGGAATAAAAATAAACTTCAGCTAGCAGACAAAACGTGCTTTCCGGACGGTCATCTGGGTCTGCACTTGTCAGTCTATCAATACCAGATCATGTCAGTGTAAATCCAAAAGGTGAAAGGTTGAGGGGGGGCTAGCCTACGTAGTATCCGTAGCCTCGCCAATATTTGGTTGAAAAGCAAGTGCCTTCTACGTTTGGAAATAATTGTTGCCAAGATTCAATTTTTTTACGCAACCCGTTTATAGATGATGTTGACGAACAACATAAGTTTGTCTCAAATTTAACTCGAAAGTTCATCTGTGTTGGTCAAACTGAACCATTTATCTCGATAACTTCTAACGAAAAATGGACCTATGGAGATTTTCGACTAACCAACTCCAGACTTTGCCAAGGGATGAGCAATACACTGCTTCTGTGACGTCATGTTATGCATACTGAGAACACGTGACTCGGTGAGTAGTGGGCCATATGCTGCAGAAAGCCTATGTCGTCCTCCGTCTGTATGACTAACACTAAGATATACCAAATTGTATTTTCAATAGTTCGGAACCTTTGACCATTCTGGTTAGTCTAGTATTTTTCTCTCATTTTTTGTTGTTGATCCGTATTGGGGGTGATATGTTAGATATCATGACAGAATAGATCATTTTAGCTATCATAATTCTAGAATATTGGACGACCAAACTAAAGTTTTACCTAGGTCACTCTACGTGCAACCATCCATGACTAAAAAGAAAGTATGTCAACGCCCTGACACAAGTTGCTCCGGGCAATATTCCTTGACCATTTAAATTTCTTACCGGTAATTGTCCATAAAGACATAGTCCTTGTAACACGCACGCATTTCGTCTTACGGGTCAATTGCTAAATACGTGAGCTTCAACAAGTACTATCATCAGTCATTTTCAAGCCAACTACCAATACATCTTTCTGTATAATTTTACGATTAATAAAAGCTACCTAAGGTGGTAATTAAGTGTCGTATAGGAACTCTTCTGAGTTTCAATGACGTATGAATAATAGGGTTAATAGTGGGTACTTATTCATCCACGCCAAGCACTACAATAGATAGTAATCTATCTCTACTGACAGATGGTAAGTATCTGAATAGGTCACGCGGAATGCCTTGAGGCGCCGGTCATTTTGATACAGCGTCTTGAAGGGTTCATTCACCTGACAGTCCATTTCTTAGATGCCCATCCTACTAGACATGTGTTAAGTGGGGTTATCTCCAAGCAGATGTAGCAAAGTTTGTTTTGATCGTATTTGGCTGTGTTTTGTACTTTTAGGGTGAAGGGTATCTGTGTAAAACAACACAATAAAAGCGCCAACCTGTACCCCAAAAAGCCAGACTGTTAACACTAGTTTACCTTTTTTCTGTGGGGTAACCTATTTCCATTGTGCTGAGAAATGGGGAATTTAGGACATCAGTCGGTGTCAAACTGCAATATTTTTCAAAAATATTACATTTGAAACCGCCGTCCGTCGACTTGATATCCCTAAATAATTAGTTATTAAATATGACGGATATAGGTTACCCCTCGGGTAAAGGTGAAGTAGCGTTACATCTGCCGAGTGGATATATGAAATACAAATGTATATACGGAGCGTCCTTCATTCGGTGTTTGCATTTGGCTAAACCAAACCTTTCTGGTGGCTGAAAAAATATCATAAATCCACAAGATACGCAGAGAATTTTTTCAGAGACCTCGAACTGACACTAGCTCTCTTGAGTTTGTAGCCGCCAATTTGGCCGATTCGTAATACGCCATTTTGGGTCATTTGGTAATTTGAAGCGTCACGTTCCATTAAGCAAGGTCATACATTTAACTACGACCATGGAAAGGTAACGAAAACAAAATCCAAGGAAAACCTAACTATCTAGTTCCCCTTGCCTTCGCCTAGCTTGGCTTCCATTCGATTTTTACCAGGGTTTCCAATGTTTTTAGGGTAGCGAATGTTGCATAAATTATATTGTGCAAAAACACTTTCCCCTATTCAATTTCCCTTTCAGCAAAGAAACTATATTCAAACACTGGCATTTTCCCCCCATAATATCTCCATGTCTTGTTTTTCTTTTGTTATGAAAACTCAAAATTGTTTTGTTGTGGTACCACAAACCAGCGATTTTACCTGATAACGCCCTACGTGAGTCACATGACTAGTTTTGGCGCGTACGTCCTCCTAGGGCGGGGTCAGAGCGAGGCTACTATAATCGCACAGAACGCAGGTTGACTGCCGGGCGAATACCACGCGTACGTGGCATCCCGAAATTTTAAGGGCTAACCTTAAATCCTTCCGACCTCCTATCAACTTAAGAACATCCATCTCAGCTTCCAAGAGTCAGCTACGCACAGGTGAGTGTTTAGATCTTCAGTTTTAAACGGTTTTGAGTAAATTGTGCGTTTGGTATTGAAGAGAAAGGAATGCGCGGTGAATTACTTACTACGGGGCCACATGGTAGCCATGCCGGCTCGGCGCGTTTGTTTTGGGTGAATGAGTGCGAGGTTCTCTAGATTTTTTACCGACTTTGGAGCTTGATATTCATTCAAATGTATGCCATATACACTATATATGCTTATCCCACTATGATACGGTAGAATTCGTTGTTTTCCGAGATATATTTGCTGCGTTTTGGAAGGCATTTGGTTAATGGCGATTTTTTTTACCCATCTAAAAAAGGCCGGCTGGCCAGCAAAGCACTTAGTCAAATGGGGTAACAGAAACCACGTTGTCTAACATACCTAGACAGTTTGCAAACACACATGGCGAGAAAGATTTTTACGGAACGAAAAATCATCACAGAAGCTGTGAAAATATTAGTTCTCGTTTGTGTCTTTGTTTCCAATAATTTGCATTTGATAACAAACAGTGTACACAGTAACACAGCCTCAAATATTTGTGTCCGTCTGTGCTTTGTATTTGTTTTGAACACTAGTATCGTAAGAATTGGTTTCAGTTTGTAATAGTAAATGAGTATGGGATCGCTTTTCTATGAAACACATTTATATTTTATGAAGTCGATACAAATGCGTCTTGGTTACGACCTTCGTTAACTCAAAACAGCTACCCACGTGTGCGACCCAACCCAAAACGCGGTCGTTAAATTTTTGAGGCCATAACTCGCTTTCTTCGTCGTTTTAAATCCTGTTTGGGTTTTCCCACGATTTGGGAGGCTTTGTTCTTCCTGACTTTGTTTGGTTTTTGGTCGTCACATGGGCTTGACGGTAAATTTAGACTGTAGACCAAACGATTTAGGCCTATCGAGTATCAAACAAAGCATGTGTGCTGCCGGTTGGAACCGGTTTACGCTCCTGGTGACGGAAATGCCTCAGGATCCAGTGAATTTTTCTCTCATCTTTCGGGGGAAAAGTCGCAATTAAAAATACATCACCTTTTTTTCACATTCTAGGAAATAATTCAGAAGTAGAAGAAGAGAAACTAAAGCGGAATTGTGGCAAGCGCGTTGTTAGAACGACCGGCGTTTTGTGACAAAGAACATTCCGACCTAGTGCGCTGTGCTCTGCTGTCCTCCAAAAATTCCTCTTGGAATTTCTGATCAGATATACGCGTATCTCTTCCACGAAATTCCACGTATATTTAGAGACTAAATGGAGGACGTCTACGGTGACAAATTCTGTGTGAGATCTGGCTATATTACGGCGGAATTTGGGCGTAAATGTTTAATAGTCGATCTCTCTCAGTGTGTGTGTGTGTACGTCATTTCCAAACGAGAGGATTTATTACCATTCTATAGGGGTGTTTCAGTAACCGTCTGCATTGGGAGCGAACATGACGAAACTTTAACACCCTATTAGGTCAATGGAGAGCAACTTAAAGGCACAGAAATGTCATTTTCAGTCTTTCAAACAAGAACTTGAAGAAGGAATGCCTGTTTCATAGAATTAAAACCCACAATCGCTTGACAACACACACACAGTGTTTGTAAACAAAGCCATGTGACCTATACCTTTTTGGCGCGAAGCTACAGCGCGTCACGGGTGCTCATTTCTCCGGAGGGCACATTGTTAGTTGATTACTCACTATCAACACACAATGCTGGAATTAATTAAGTTTTCACAGGTTTCTTTCACATGTATATTGCCTTGAATTTTCTCAGGTCGATTAGAAAAGTTCGAGTCACAACGTGGTGTTTGATTCTTTTTATTCCGAGTTTGGATGCACATGTCGCCATTTCCTTATGTTACTTTTGGTGCCTTTTTGTATAGATACGTTTAGATATTTAATCATATTATGTTAAATTTCTTTCCAATGTGTACCTCCTTGAATTTCTCTGTTCAATTAGAAAATTCCCAGTCACAATCTAGAGTTTGGATGCACATTTCCTTGTCACCATTTTCTTATGTTTTGGTGTCTTTCATACGTTGTTATACGATCCTTTTACTAGATATTTACGTTACAAGAACAGACACAGACACAGGCGATATCTAGTTCGGTTTTTCCCTTCGACTTGAAACACAAACTCAACGATGGAACAACATGATATAGATAATTGTTTTGTTGTCGAATTTTGGGTTAGTTTGACACACCCATATTTTGATATTCATTGACCTGTTAATGATTAGACGACCCTGAAGGATTTGTTTTGTATTCTATTGACCCATGAGTTAAAGGTGCCTCTTTGATACACGTCAACAACGCACCTGTTTGGCTTGTAGGCTAAATTGTTAGGCCGTGAGAAGGTACTCTCCAAGCAGAGGTTCGGCTCCGAGTTCGTCTGGTTTTATTTGGGCGTTTTTATGCGTTTCTGTTTTGTTAGCCTCCATAGCAGGCTCTCTGGGGCCTTTTTTGGCTCGTAGTAGACTTTTGCTGGCCATTTCTTTTTGTACTGGGTCATGGCTCTATTTGCATACTGTATTCTGCACAGACCCCCTATGTAATCCATTTATTCTAATGCCCAGGGATCAAGCTTAGACGTTGCTCCCATGGGATTGTTGCTAGATGATTAAGCACCGTTAATTACGTGTCAGTATCTTTCTTCTGTCTACAACACCACGATATAGCAATGTTTATTTGCAATTTATTTGCATTGCTGACTTGATAGCCCTAAATACCCTGTTTTTAAATATAGCGGATATAGGTAACCCACGGATAAAGGTGAAATAGCGTTACGGCATTCTTAAAAAAAAAAAAAAACTAACGTTACGCGTGCTTAGAAAGTTAGTATTACGTATTTTTGTTCTTGCTCGGTCCCTACAAGTACAACGGGGAACGGGTTTTCTGCGCGTGGAGAATTTGCGCGTGCGCGTGAAAAATTTGCGCGTGAAAAAATAATGTTCCTGAAATATGTCAGAAAATGTGCAGCAAGGAATTCTATGGCAGGAAAATTTTTAGATCCCTTGGGAATAGGCTAATTTGCATATTTTGAACATTTCAAAATCACGTAAATTTGACAGAAATACATGGAAAAATTACTCATACGAGGTTTTATATTCACGCGCAGATTTTTCACGCGCAACATTTCACGCGCAACTTTTTCACGCGCACAAAACCCCATCCCCTACAACGTGACTTAATTTGTATAGTGACGCGAATAACAACAGCATGTGATAAGGAAACGCTCCAGTTTTGAAGTGTTCATTCCGTCCGAACGCACAATGACATGGATGGTGGATTTAGAACTGGGTTAAAACGACGTTATTGGTGTTGTTTGTTTCGATCACATGGTAAATAACGACCTAGGGATTATATATCTGACGTAAATGACGTTTCATTTTTGGACTGGTGAACATAAATGGAGACGCAAACTGATGAACATAATGGAAACTTAAAGGTTATCGAAAAGGTTAATGGAATAACACCAAATAGAAGAAGACTAAAAGTGTTGAGTTGTTTTTAATTCACCGACTGAAATGATACAGCTACAAAACATTAGAAATATGAAACCGTAAATTGTATTCACTGAATTGCAACTACAGACTGGAAAAGAATAGAACGATATTGTACTGAACCATATTGTAATGAGTAATGAAAGCAAACATGCCGAAGAAATAGGATCGTCAAGATCGCCTAGTAGTTTCCAGTGATGTCTTGTTTTCAGTCCTATATATACTAGTACATTACTTTACTCCACAACATAACAACCAGTGGTGTCTATTGTTTACTCATAAAAGTATACCGGTATGTCTTTAGATTTCACCCCACATTATGGATCCGATGTATTCTGGTTTATTCCGGTATTCAGCCGTACCCCGGGAAAGGATATGGTAAAAACGTAGGGATAGGCAAGAGCTTTGATGTCAGAATACTAGTATGTACAAACACCGCACGCACAGATGGACAATTGTCGTTTCTTAGAAAGACCATATGGTGTCTAGCCGGACTTGAGAACAAAGTTGAACTTGGTGGTTACACAACTATGTCTGAAAAAGTTCGCGAACTTGAGTCTGGAATTCCCTGGTTCCAAAACAAACTTGACATATCCCAGTTGTTGTAATGTCGGCGAAGGTAGTAAAACACTTCGCAACACTTAAAGCGTTGCTGACAGCTATATCACAGAATGCAATAAAAACGCATGTGATATTTGACTCATTTTGAAACTCTATACTACTGTATAGCTGTTCAACGTAAAGTTGTTTCTAAATAAAACAAAGCTTGCGTTGACTCTAGTATCCATTTCTTGACCTCAGAGACCAGCGTCATTTACGATAGTTTATCATTTATTTTAACCGCCAAATGTAGTGTCGATGCCAACTTGGCGCTGCTTACAAAGCTTTTATTTAGGTCTAGTTGCTCTCCAAGAAGGAAATTGAACCTTACAATTGCACTTAACGGTTGTCTTAAAAATCACCACTCTAAAGATATTTCTATCTGACAAACTTAAGCCAAGTTTAGGAGAGTATCGATATTCGCTAAAGTGAAAGTTATTTGTCTAACTTTATTTAGAAGACTTCCTCTTTGCCAAAACAAAATTGTATATTCTAGCAATCTTTTAAGCATCGAATGCTTTCTAAAAATCTATAAAACTCCACAATTTGTGCAGTTTTAAACATTGATGTGGTTTCATGTTTGAGTGCTGAACTTTCTATGACCCTTCCGATGTAGGTTGCCGCCCAGTAGAAGTGCCCCTAAGGTTACATACCAGACAAGCTCTAGTCACAAGACTTGTCCACACAGACGGACGGTAAAATATAGAAAAAGACAAACGTATTGCTGGTAGACACGCAAGTAGATTTTATTGTAAAGAACGTTCACCTATCGGTTTGAACTTTCTTTAAACTATTAGAACTGATGGGGAACGCTGGTTCACCTTTTTCCGCTGGTGTAACCTATAGCCGTTCTTTAAAACAAGGGATATTCGAGTCGATCGACTGGAACATT
This sequence comes from Branchiostoma floridae, assembly GCF_000003815.2. Taxonomy (NCBI): domain Eukaryota; kingdom Metazoa; phylum Chordata; class Leptocardii; order Amphioxiformes; family Branchiostomatidae; genus Branchiostoma; species Branchiostoma floridae. The sequence goes on from NW_023365762.1 coordinate 243,129, forward strand.
TTGAAATTGTTTAATATTGATATTTGAAACCACTACACGTCGTCGTGATAGCCCTAAACATCTAATGTTTAAAAACAACGGATTTAGGTTACCCCACGGATAAAGGTGAACTAGAGTTATATATGACTCATTATGAGAGATAGATCAATAGTGTAATAGTAATGTCAATGTCAGCGTTCCGATGATGTAGATAAAAAAGTGTTATTGACAACTGAAAAACTGTAAAAAAAAATGTTTTTAGCAATTTCGTCGAATGCTTTCCAAAAATCTTCAAAACTCCCCCTTTTGATAATGAATTGATAGATTCTGCCCTTGGCTGCAACGCTTTTTTAACAAATAAACCATTTGAATGATAGATTTGATGGATGGATAGAGAACTCAGGGGTCCAGAAAAGTGAAAGTGGTCTCAAGCCTAGAGCTATTCACTGTTTATTTAAGAGAAGAGAGGCGGTATGAACAGAAGTATGTACAGGTTACTGGTGCAAATTCCCATTGCTCTTTTCGTACAATGAACAGTGGACCATAGTCCTAAGGACTGTAACCCTTTATATATAGTAATGGGTACATCGGGCGAGCGACACAGCCGGGGTTCGAACTCGCAACCTCTTGGTCCAGGGGCATTGTGGTTCAGATGCTGGGGCTCTACACAGATTTGGATTACTTACAAGTTTCTTTTGACAAGTCGTAACCGCAGCATGGTCTTCATAGCTCAGACAATCGCTATTTTACAAGCAATTGACTGTTTTGGCAGTTATCCAACGCCATGTCCAGCCACCACCCACTTTCACAACATAATGGTCGCTCCCTTCTTCTGAACTCTGTTCGACCCCATCTCCCCATGTAGTCTGTACGGCCCTGGCTCAGTTACTTTCTCCACAGACCTCCCGTTGGGAAGAGAATCGCTGGCTCTCTTCCAAAGAAAGAAGTCTTCGCAATTAACGCGCCAACGTATCCATAGCCCCAAGCAGAAAATAGAATACGCATTGTATCGTTTTCATTCAGTTGTATCACATGGCTGGACGAAAGATACAGAATACTTTCAAAGCATAAAGTGAGAGTTCAGCGGCCCCCAAACAAGCTGTACCCAGACCCCCACCCCACCCCCTCCCTTCCCCCCTGTGGAATGCCGCCTACCACCTGTCCAGCCAATCACAACGCGAAGATTAATGGCACGCCCCCCTCCCCGAACCCCTCCCACAATGCATCAGTTCTGAGTTCGACTTACACTGATGTCTTTTGTTCTTCGTACATGTGCGAACGATTCCTACCGTAAAAATCCAATTTTCGTAAGTACGCCTTTCTTCTAGATTTCATATTAAGAACTAATATAGTTTCCTACTCATTTTGGATTTGTTTTAGATATAACTTAGGCGGCGTTGCGATGGGTGTCTTTGTAAATTTATGACTGCTACACACTCTACAAACATTCCGACCCATACTTAGTAACTGGCGTACGCTCGAGACTATCATGTGATAGAATCTAAAGTAATGCCCGTTTCTTATCCTGTTTGAAAAAGGTAGGTTTCTTACCTGTTTGGATTTTTTTAAATTACGAACCTGTGGTCTGAAATTCGGATAATTGTGCTGATTAGAAGCGAGTACTAGTATTATGAGTTAGATGGCCGGGCTATTCTTTTACTAGACAGGCCAAATATAGCCAAAACACTGAATATGAAATCAACGTATCATTTTGCTCTTCATTGTAAGTTTATTGTTAAACATTGATCCTAAATCATATTTGCGTTAATTTTAGTTTGCTGGGAGATTTATGCAATATTTAATCACTTCTTTCTGTAGACAATACCTACCAAATCATCAAAATAGATTTTAGAGTAGAGTATATTTTCAATATCAATGCAATATTCTTTAGTTATCCTATTTCGAAACTCTCAAACTATTAATTTATACTTCTGAAAGAACATGTCCTTGTTACAATTGATACTGATACAAGAAATAAAATCATCATAAAAAGTGTCTGTCCAAAACGTTTAACTCGCCTCCCGTTGAAAATGAAAGCACATAATAGAGTAGCTATTTAACTATTGGGCGTGAGTGTTACAAAGTTCAATACCAGAAGTCAAGTCTTTTCAACAATAGCAACTTTATATCACTCACTGAACCCCCAATTTGGGGGGGGGGGCTTTTTAAGTTCAAACCCTTTTCAAGTACCTCCTACATTTTGTCTAGTATCAAAAATAGCATTCTCAGAACTGATCCGACCTTATTAACATATATGGCATCGAGTGACGGTTTGACAATATTTTGATTCTGTCGTTGCGACTTTGGGCAAGTGATTGAAGTGATGGGCGGGAGACAGATGATTGAGACACCGCCAATATTTTAGGAGCAGTCCGATCGAGGGTGGTCCGTGTTGTCGCTAATGATAATAGCAGTGTCAGAGTGTTGCGATTGTGATATGAAGTGCAAGAAGGGGAAAATGTTATAAAAAAGTAGACCTCTACTCTAAATCTCTTCAGAAGATCATAATCATTCATGTGAACCTTTGAGATAGAACGTATACTAGGAACCCCTTTTGAATTCCTGAAACACAAAACCTTGTCAACTCCGTGTACTAACTACGTAGAGTAGGAAGTACTTGGGACTAAATGTTGCTTTTTCTTGGAACTGCAGTTCACTTCCTCCAATTCTAGGTATTGAACCCCGAAGTTAAAAGTACAAAGCTAGAAAGGAGAAGAAGAAAAAATACCGATAGAAGCAACGTTTTATCACCGGAAATGTATAAAAGTTAATAATAGTGTCCTTATTGCCTTTTTGTTTTTAGAGAAAATATATGACAAAAGGGGCGTAGAAAGAAAACATTTGTCATTTGAGCACAGAAGTGTATGTTTGGAGTGTCCTCGGAAGCATCTAAAGTTACAGGCATGTATAAATGGGGAAACCGAAAGATTGGGTGACACTGGCGCGTGAGGAAATACGTTTATACTACCAGCGGACATACAGCGACACTATTTGGGTATAAACAATGTAATGACAACTTAGCCACGTTTTATCGCCAATAGACCTGTTTATACAACACTTTGACGTCGTAAAACACTACGCTTTCAAAAAATAACTGAACCTAAATATTCTAAATAAAAGTTGGCGTTTTAAATGAATGCGCATCTAAATTAAAAGATGGCGATTTAGATGACTGCATCTAAATGAAAAGATTAAAAGATGTCGATTTAAATGAAATGGCTACATCTAAATAAAACATTGTGATTTAAATGATTGCATATGATCTAAATCAAAAGATGGCATCTAAATCACTGCATCCAACTTTGACAATACTGTGTCACACAATACCATCCCTTCCATATGATATTGTACTAAAACGTTGTTTTCAGAAATGATATCACTGTTCTTTCTCGTCATTTATGGATTTAGAGAAAGGTTACTCGAATACAAATGGATGTCACACATCTGTTTCGTGGTACAGAAACGGTACAGACGAACCAAGGCCGGAATTCTAGACCACAAATGGTTCTTCTAAGGCCAAGTTTCCGATTTCAAACGGATCTTCCGCTTAACACATTACTGAGACTGTTTGACTAGCAACTATCCGCTGAGCAAGTTTGCCTTCTCTCCGTCTGGCGATGCTTTGAGTCAATCTTGGGTCGCGGTTACTAAATTGTTCTTTGTCGCTTGGCGGTCTCTGTCGTGTACTGTTTGTGTGGAAATATTTGTCGTTCAGATGATCCCGATTTGAAACGGGTATTGTGGGGTAATTAAGTAAGCAAAACAAAGCAAAGAAGGGAAGGAAGTGTACCCAGTTTTTAGGGGGTAGGCCCCGCAGCCAACTTGGTCACTATTCTTTAGCCTCTACCAGGCTCCGGAGATCGCTGGACAAATAATAAAAAGTTGTAAAATACTGAAATAGACTGAATACTGGCTAGGGGAGTCGGTCGCCATAGGGTTCAATTGGTGGGGTTTAGGTGGCTTATTATGTGTTTTCATCTGATAGGAAACTAGTATAAATTTTACTTGGTCTCTTGTAGGCCGCCATTAACGGAATACCTCGTAGCCACTGCTAATACCCCTGTCACATTGCGCGAAAATCGAGCGGACGACGAGTCTGCGACAATCGCCCGAGCCTCGCTTATAATAATAACTTTATTGCACAACAATTATACAAGGTACAAAGTATGGCTTATATGTGACAGGGACGGTTTTCAGGTGAAAAATACGCGCAACCCTCTGTCGATCTTGTTGCCGACCTTCCATCGAATGATCGATACGCCGATCGTGGATAATGTGACAGGGGTATAAGGAGGCTAGAGAAAACCCCCGCGACGGAGCCTGGTATAGGCTAGAAGGAGGTCAGCCCTCCGGCTAACTCCTTAAACCTGCTAAAATTGTTCTTTGATCTTCTTCAAGACAGGGATTATTCCTACTGGAAGTAAATCCATGTGTTATCAGTGTGTTCTTTAGTCGCATTGTGTGATTTTTATCTCACGGTACCAGCGTTGGGCTTAGAGGTTGATCCGCCCTTGAAAAGATTCTTGTCTGTGTCCTTCAATTGTGGAATTTCCGGCTTTGAGCACCTGAGGTTTTGGCTTGAGCAAAACGCACTGTCAAAGGTGGCAGAGAGTGTCTTTCCCGTTTGGCATTATTAAAACTACATCATCAGTACATGTCCTTTGAAGTCGTTGATATTGAGAATTAGGAGTAAAAATTTTCTTTATATTTGTGTCCAGAAAGTTCAGACGATCATTACACACACACACACACACACACACACGCATTCATACACAAATACGTTCGCGCACACGTACATATGAAGTGGCAAACACATGCACGCAGACACACAATTTGAAATTTGTTTACAGCAATATTGTCCGTTTTATAGACTAAACTTTTTTGATTTGATTTTTTGCTCGTTTACCTGTACGTATCCAATACTAGTTTCACCCTAGTGTAACCTTTGTTATGTTATGTAACCTATGTTATGTTATGTTCACATGGATTTCATAAAAGAACATTGACCCGATTCCTAAGCCCTTTTCCGCTCCAAATGACGAATTTTGACCTTATTTGCTTTGGCACATGCGCTAGACTGTCGTCCGCTACGAAAAGAACGGCGTTGAAAGGTTTTCAGCGCGACTGGCTTACACCGGTATGTGTGACAAGGCCGCACAGATGTTACATACAGGACGGGCGTACGAAAGCCCGTTAGGCCATGTTGATTTGATTATATGGATGACATACTCGGGGAACCCAAAATCTGAGGCGAGCGTGCGAATAAGAAAAAAAAAAAGTTTGCCCCCCACCCCAAAAAAGCCTTAAATTGCCTTAAAAGAAATTGTACCATGCATTCTTACAGGTAAGGGTTAGTATCATTGGCGGCACGAAACAATTTTGATGCCACGAATATGTACTATTACTATCACATTGTTGAGCTGCCTTGTTGTTAGACTCTCCGAGTATTCTATGATTCATTAATCGTACTTGCAATGAATCCGTATTGTTAGTGCATTTTGTGGTATATTGGGGAGTCTGGGGACTTAAAGTTAACATGTCAAAGTCTTTGGAGGCTTCTATCTTCAAATATGAATAAAGTATTTATCTATCTATATATCATCTATATAAACATGACGTTAAAGCTCAAGTGAACGTTGAGAACGGCACGCAAAGTCAAAGAGTTAAATATACTGCCCAATATACGATGACACAACCTGGTTGACCCGTTTATTTATATCTGTAGAAACGTGCAACTCTCGTGCCATGGTCTGGGCTCTCTTCCAGGAAACGGTTGGAGCGTTGATCAGGGCATTCTTCCAGGAAACAGTTGACATTGTCCAGGACAGGTGCCGCCATGACAGATGTGTTCTCGAACTTAGTCCAAGGCTCCAAGCAGAGGTTAGGCTAGCCTGTGTAACACAAACTTTGCTGGGCTGTAACTGGCCCCTCCCCGCTAGTATGCCGGCGGATGTTGGGCGGGCTGCTATAAGCGAGATTTAATCATGCTGCGCCCAGGGTCCGGGGCTGTTTGGGACATTTTGTCAGGATTTCTATTTTTCGTATTTTTCATATATTTCTTCTTTTCTTTTTGCTTTTTTTTAGATTTGGCAATGTGACACTGCACTATAGTTAGTAACTCATTTCAACAGTGCCACAACTAAAGGATAGATCTAGGCAGACGGTAAATCTAGTCCCATAGTCCGTATACTAGTAGTCAGTTGTTTGTATGTTATCCACTGCGTCTAGGGTACGATATAGGAAGGCTGAGCCCATCCCTCTTCTTCCACGGCCTTTCTTTGCGTTGCTTTTCTGTGTTGTGTCGTCGCTCAAAGTTTCTTTGGTTAGATCTAGGCCAGTATTAGTCTGTGTGACACAATCTCTGTTGTCCAGGGCTGATACTTTCTGATGTATGGCTGCTATAAGCGAGATTTAATCAGGCTAGGCCAGTATATTCACACAGTGTGTTCAGATTTGCAGTATCGAAATGACTGATCTGGTTGACGTCCCGAACGTGCTAATCCTGTCAGGACAAGTGGCTGATAAGGTCGCCTGACCGAGCTGTCAATCAAACATAGCTGCCGCACCTCACCCCGTGGGGTGCCGTATCATACGATAATTGTAGCCTCCTCCAGACCTTTCTGAGGGGTTCTGAATCGTAGAATTCGACAACAATACTTGTGATTCGTCGATGAATTGGCTAGCAAAAGTTCCTCTATGCAGACTATGGTAACCCGGAACTCCATTGGTAAATACTGTAAATACAGAAATGTTCGCGGTGATTTTCGCGTTGCAAATTTACCGCGAACATGAAACCACCGCGAACCACCCCGAACAGTCCTTTTCCCGCTAACGCGAAATTAAATCCCCGCAAACTTAAATGTGTTTACAGTAGTTCACCCTCTAGCCTGGATACCAGACTCCGTCCCGATCTCAGTATCTACCAGGGCCTAACTTAGGGGGCCTGCTGTAGAACTTTCTCGGGGGCATGTTTGTCCTAGACCCGAGGAATTGGTCGGTATAGGCCCTAGTAACAGTCTGGCATCCAGGTTAGTAGAGTACGACTACTACTATTTTCTGGATACGTCTGTTCGCACTTTGCCTGGAGTAGCCAGCTAAATTGCAAACATGGGCAAAGAATGTTTCCTATTTCGTTCGAAGGTCAGTAGGAGGTGTCAACCTTATTTTAAGGGTGGTGGACAATATTTCATTCCGGGTGGGAAACGTGGGAATTTTCATTATTTGGCTCAAAGCCCAGAGGTCCTGGGTTCTAGTACCTAGTCTCTACCAGACTCCGGATCGCTGGAAAATCGTAGAAATGGAACAAATAGAGAGGAATATAACCGGCCAGGGAACAGCTCGCGATCCTAGGATCGCGTGCTTTCCCTGGCCGGTTATGTTCCTCTGGCCGGCTTACTCCTCTATTTGTTCCATTTTTACGATTTGTCCAGCGATCCGGAGTTCTGGTAGAGACTACTAGTCCCCTGGTATGCCCCTTTTGGGAAGGGCACTAAACGCGACTTTCCTCACTTCACTCAGGTTATAATTAAATGAGTACCTAGCTAGTTAGGGCCGTCCCTCGTATAGGACATTAAATAGAGGTCCCGTGTTTGAGGATAGCCACATCTCAAGCACGTTAAAGATGCCACCACACCTGTCCAAAAGAGTAGGGGTCCTTCCCGGTGTGAGTGGATCAAATAAATCTGTCCAAATGTATAACTTGTAGTACTGTTCAAATTATTACAGAACCTGGTGTGTTACTCCATACGGCGGTTTACAGGGTATGCAATACAACAAAATAGCTGGCTAACTCCCCTTGTATACTATTCAGTCCTATGCGGCAATTTCGACCATTTTGTCAGCAACCTAAAAGTCCTAAAGCTTAGGACAGTCAGTCCAGCAGCCTTCAGTGCTAACAATTTCACGTCAATATTTTTGTTGTTTCCGGGTTTAGTTTCCGGGTAGTAGAGTCGCTTAAAAACGGAAATGGGTGCCGGGCCTACGCATCACAATGTGATGCATGGCAACTTTAGCTTTAGCTTAGTAGAGTCGTAACTACACTGAAGCATGGAAGTCTCTAGTATTTGTTTTAAAGCTTAAGAAAGTTTAGCTGTCAGGTGTTAAAACTTGTCAACAGGATTATCTCCTCAAACCAAAATAAACACACGATTAAACTCTAATCCTTCGTACCTACCCTTAGCATACAATACTGGGCGAGTGCTAAGCAGTCGTTGTTGTATGCAAACCAGTTTTTAGGACACAGAAGGGGCAACACATGTTAGTTCAGCTTTGAGTTGGTTGCGCACTTGTACCAGTGTCCTTGTACACATCCTCTCGGCGCTTTGTTTTCGTAAGAATCTTGGCTACTGTAGCAGGTGGCGTGATAGTGGAATCAAGAAGTTTTGCCAAGTTTGCGAACTTTGTTTTTCAAGTTCTTCGCTCGAAGTATAAGACTGTACCGGGTTGGATTGCGGTGCCGTCAAGTTAGGTATTGTGCATTTTCGGTTATACTGTCTTATTTTGTTTTATGTGCCACGTTTTATTTCAGGTTTCGCTAATCTCTGCTTCTTCGGTTGTCAGAAATACCAGTTTTACATTGTGGTTTTGTGTTCTTGAAATATGTGAGGAAAACATGTCCTAGAGGTAGCGCTAAATTTGGGTATTTCAATGAATATAATCGTAGACGCTGTATACAAGGGCACAACTACGTTCGATAGTCAGAAAGTATAGTGTTGATAGTCTTTTGAATGAACGGATATAACTGCTCTATCTCGAACCATTTCATAAAAGAGATTTTAGGTTCGTGCACTCCTATGCGTATATTGTAGTCCTTATGAGTTGCGTATTGACATGAATCGTTTGCAGCCAAAGAAGTCTCTTTTTTTCGGGTCCGGCAACCAGGCAGCACTGTGGGTCAAAGAAAAAAACTTCTCCGCAAATGTTACCTAAACCACAAAATGTCAATGCGCAAGTCGTACGCACAAGTGTGAACGGCCTCCTTACCATTGTTAATGTTAGCCGTGTCACATATCACCATAATTTTGCTACTTCAATTTTACAAACTTGCGTCAGCAAACTTTACAGTTGTCGCCCACGCCGTAAATTATACATGGGGAAGGCTTTGGGCCGTTTCGATCTGCGTCAGCGTGAAAATTACAACGGTAAAAGTCAAATTTACGTTGATCGATTGTAGAGTGTGGAAAGCAATAACGTTTTCTGGCGTAGAGCCCGTTCACGCGTAACCGTTGCTCGTTCGTTCGGACCCTTTGTAGTGGCTAGCGGCACATAGAGCAAGTTTCCTCGCTATAACCATGAAAAATGGAGATATAGTTTTGGGTGTGTCCGTGTGTGTGTCTGTGTGCCTGTCTGTCTGTCTGTGTGTCCGGATTTTTGTAGTGAGCATATCTCAAGAACCTCTGGATGGATTACGATGATATTTTGTATGTGGATAGGTGTTGGAAAGACAAAGATTACGGTCAATCCACCCCCCCTCTCCTGGTAGGTGGACTTGGTACTGCAGCAGAATGTCCTTTTTTTGTATCTTTTTACCTGGATGTGCTATATATGGTCTTGATTTTTTTTTACATGGAGGGGTTGCTGTACCTCCTCGAAAATGGGATCCTCAATTCACGGCCCTTCCGAAAGACGGGTGCAGCCCCAACCGAGATGCCCAACCCAGGATTGAACTGGGGGCTCCCATGGCCAGTTACCAACTAATTTGAGCCAACTAACTGACGAAACTGTGAGGGTGCTACTCTCCAAGCAGAGGTTCGGCTCCGGCTGTTTTGGGACTTTCTTTTAGGCGTTTTATCGGGCTTCCTATTTTGAACTGTTTTCTTCGTGTCTCGAGGCCTAGACTGGAGAGTATGTGGCTGCTACCAGTTGAGCTACAGGGACATCCACTGCGATAGATTTAAAAAGAATTTATGACCCCAAACCTATAAATGACGAACGCCATCAGTGACAATGCTCTCCGCACGTAGACAGTCAATGAAGGAGGCCATATGCCATGTGACTAGCCTCCTCCAGGCCTTCCTTAGGGGGTGCGGGGATCGTAGAATTCGGCTAAAAAAAATCGGGAAATTGGCCAGAGGCAGAGGAGTCAGGCCACGCTAACTAGGCTAAGGTTCATGTTTCCCCTCCGTGACCGACCAACTCCTCTAGTAGCAAAACTGCCCTGGCAATACTAGCGTAGTCGTCTGGTAGAGACTACCATGTGACTGTGCCTTTGTTGTGATAGAGCTAGCCGTATTATCTGGCTTTGCTCCGGTCATGTGCCCTACAATGTAAACGGTAAACACCGGCGATGCTAGGCATAGCCGGTATGAAATAACACATTACATAATGTCGACTTTGTCTCCTGAGGCAAGGTCACATGTGAAATACAACAACAACAACACTACCGTACCGGTGTTTCTCAGTAAGCCATATGTACTAAATCCCTATATAGGGGCAAACCATTACGTACGCTGGTACGGTTGTGGATTACTCAAAATGTATGCACATATTTGTTACGTGTTGATTTTCAATGTACGTTCCCTTTCGTCCTTTTTGAATCGCCCCAAAATTTTTGTTTTGAATTGGTTGTTTTGAAAAAAAAAGTCTGTCAGGTGGAAAATGATCGACTTTTGAGATCGCATTTCGTGTTGTGGCGATTGTCAATGGAACTATTCATTTGTATGATGTGCGCTATCAATTTTTGATGAAGGGATGACGTCACGTCTGGAGCTGTCAATCAATGATGATCTCTTTGCGCGGGAATTCAATGACGTCATCGCAGGATGGGAAGATCAAAACGAAACCTAAATGAAAGACAAAAAAGGAAAATTCAAATAGATTTCATACAAAAAATCAATAAAACATTGCTCAAAGAGAGCACATATCCTTTCATTCATAGTGGCTGGGTCATACCATTTGGCAGGGGTGATTTTCATTCAGCTTCGAAGTAGATTTGAGTGCCCGGATGTTTCGAAGTAGACATGAGTGCCCGGATGTTGAAAGTGTCTGTGAAGGTCTCCACCTGTTTTCCTTGGCAACGTCTAAGATGCGTCCTTGGCATTCCAGAATGTCTTGGAATGTGATGGGAAGGAAACCCACTTTCTTGACAGATGCGCTGCATATTTCGTCGAATCATTGAGGTTTTAAACCTTCTTGGTCGAATGCAACATTGTATACGCCAGAAAGTTAGTGCGAAAGCACTACATGGAATCGCTTTATCAAAGTTTTTGACAGTTTTATGGTATAGTATACGTTGCACGTGTGCCTGTATGCCCCTGAACAAGTGCTTATTAAACATCCTATATTGCAGCCGGTTTACGTATGGCCTAGTTTCAGAGCTTTGTTTGAAGTCCACTTTGGGCCGATGGTTTGCTTCGCTGGCACGATTGAATTACTGTGTGTCACTGTGTGTGCTTTCTTTCGTTTGTGTAGTCTTCTGTCGACAAGCATTGCTTCAAGCGTTGTAGGGACTGTTCAAAAACGTTTGGAAGAGATGTGAACCTTGTTGTAAGGGACTGTCCATATACCGTTAGGGAGAGGTCAGGGAATCATTTTTTTTATCGTGGGACGTGAAACAAATATTTGATTGCGTTATCCGGCCAAATCTTATCCTAGTGTCCCCTTACACAGATAGAGCGAGATTAAACCAGTTTGTAAATAGTAATTACAACGTAACAATTGATGAACTGTCTGTCAAAGATGACCAGCGGCAACTGTCATCATCTGTTATTAATACGCTTTTAGGAGACAGGTATTTCATACCTGGCGGACAGGTACTTCCGAATACCTGCACACCTGTGTACACTGTCCCCAGAACTGTAATGAAAAGTTTGTACACAGCAAACAGGATTGGAGAAGTTTTCTAAAATTCACTTGTCCTATCGGGCAAGCACATAAAAAATTTACTTGCCCGAAGTAAAAATTCACTTGTCCTATCGGGCAAGCACATAAAAATTTACTTGCCCGAAGTAACTTTTCACTTGCCCGAAATTGAAATAATATTTTCTATGTACGTTTGTATTTTCACTAGTTCTAGCAATTCAAGGAATTCTTTTATAATGGTCTCCATTTTTCTGCATTGACCAATGCTTGATGCCATGACTGTGCAAAGTAACAAGTGTATTAAAATCTCACTCATGGAAAAATCTTACTTGCCCGATCGGGCAAGCGGGGTTGGACATGTACTTGCCCGATCAGCATTTTCACTTGTCCGGGACTATCGGGCTAGTACGTGGACTTGTCAAACCCTGAGCAGATAGTTCATTTTTTTCTCTTTGCAACGTTGACTTTGAGCCTCAGATATTCATGAAAAAACTTACTAGTAGTTCAGCCTTCTTACCGTTCTTCATTGAGGTCATGAAAGTAAAGGTTTCACATATAGCAAAGATATAGGTAATATGATTATGATATAATGTTCTTAAATCTGTAGAGTTCCTAGAGTCCTAAGTTCTAACACATATCCTTATGATTATGATGATCCATATACGACGTATTATAAAAGCACATGGCAAAATGAAGGTTGTATGTTTCGTCCGTGCCTGTTCATTTTATTTTTATTTTATTTATTTATTTATTTATTTGGGCCCTTTCATTTATTGCAAAAGTCTGTTGTTATAAGATCTAAGCGGACAGACCTCGTTTGAAATAAGAAGGAAAAAAAAAACTTAGATAAGAGTCATCTTTATCAAGGTTTATTAGTACCAAAGTGCTTTCTCTCTCTCTCCCTCTCTCTCTCCCTCTCTCTTTCTCTCTTCCTCCCTCTCTCGCACTCTCTCTGTTCCTTTCTCTTTTTCTGTGATTGTATCTCTGTTTCTCTCTCGCTCTCTGTGATTCTGCCCCCCTTTTTTTCTCCCCCTTCTAGGCTCGATGCACTCTACAACAGGCCATATCTTTGCCCTTCGTTTTCAATTAAGAGATAAAAAGAGACGTGGACAATATTCCTCTCAATTCACGTAGATACCGCTTGGCGCACATTCAATAGTAATGCCTACATTCAGGACAGTCTGACATATCGATGAAAGTTATGTTAAACAGGCGCCCCGGAGCATGCATGAGGACATCTGGTCACGCCGCGATCACGCGTTGTTCACATGCACACCGCAGTCACGTGTGATAGCTCCTCCATGCCCATCACGTGCGTTTATAGGTGTTATCCTCACAACATCTCTACGTTTACCGTTACGATAACGTGTCTTTTAACACCTTGGATTTATATAACTGGGAAGAAGTTGCAAATAAGGTTTTCCCGACAATTTTTCAGGTTAGTGACGATTTTTGGTAATTAGGAACGTATCAACATCATCAAATTTTATCACATTGTAGTATCCGATTCTTTTATATGCTTGTATGTGATGATATTGCTATTTGATAACATTTTATTGTTATGATAATAGATATTTCTTGGATGTATTGGAGGTCATGCAACGTTTGTTGTTATTATTTTTTTTCTCTTTTTATTTAAATGTTTGATATAACGTTACCCCTGCATTTTTTTGCCACGCCTATGCGTATACCTTAGTATTTTGAGGCATATGCGCTAATAGTGTATGCAAATTATTAGTCATCTTGTTTTTAATGTCTATTTTGATGTCCATATAAGGCAAAATAATGGCAGGGTGTAGGCAGGGATGTATGTAAGCTTTATGATTCTTATGATTGCGAATCTATCGGAACTTAAATATTGAATTGTAATATGATTGGCATATCCGCGTACTTGACACAGATGGTAAATACTATCATGTACCCACTTCATTCGGTTATCTTTTTGCAAGTTTTGGGTCAAGTATCAGGTCATGCTTCGAGTGCCGGTATTGGTAGACACACCGGCGACGCTCGCCCAAATATTAGTATTGGACTCGACATCATCACAATGCTATACAGTCAAACCTGTACAAGTGGCCACCTCGACGTATTAAAGAACCACCAACCCATTGATATACAGTCAAACCTGTACAAGTGACCACCTCTACGTAAGGACCACCTTGCCATTGATATACAGTCAAACCTGTACTTGTGGCCACCTCTACATAAGGACCGCTTGGCCAGTGTGACAACTCTTTGTTAGTCTCATTGACACAGTAATTAAAGAAGCCTGTCTATAGTGACCAGCAGACCACATACTTGGCTAGTTTTCATTTTATTTGTGTCAAGCACATTTGGCCTTTGCCTTATGCAATGTTTGATGTTAAGGATTATTCCGGCTAAGCCTGTGTCACTTATATCAAGCAGGGTGAAGTCCCTCTTTCAACCTCCTTGCTTATACAAATATGCTGTATGTATGTATGTATGTATGTATGTATGATATTGAATTTCACTGGAAGAACTTAGCAGGGAAAGAAAGCATTTTAAGTGAGCGGTTAAAACAACCGTAGTATTGCAGTATTGGCCGAGTAGGGCTGTGTATGGAAGTAATGCAATGCATTGATAGAAATAATATTTCTTCTCCGCCAGAACAGTGAACATAAAACCGCAAATATTTCGCGATCTACAATACCAATAGCTTTCCAATGATACCAAGATTTCCCAATAGATATAGTCTAAGCCTATAATAGTTTACTATTAAAGGCAAGCTTCTGCGCTCACTATTTACAAGTACGGAGGGCAATTCCATCCAAAAGCGACAGTGTATTGTCCTATGTAAAGGCATACAGCTGTTGCTATTTAACCTAGATTATTGGTTTCACTTTTTGCAAGAAAAACCTAACTATTTCGTAGTGTTGTTAACATAATCTGTCTAAATATCCACGCTTTAATATTTGATAAAACTGTTTTGAAATGATGTTCAGATTTTGATCGAACCACATAAATTTATAGCAGTCCAACCTCTTGAGATCAATGGTATCGCCCGATGTGGAATACTAAGCAATTCAATGTTGGGATATACCAATTCCCTTCGGGGTTAGTTGTTCGCAAGCAGCGCAGTGTTGCAGATGTGGCGAGAATACATAGAATATATAATTTTCCTTTTTTTTATGGCAGGAAGTTAAATGATATTTTAAGTATTCTTAGAAGAGAACTATACTCTTAATTAGGCAAAGTGTGTATATTGGCTTCCATAACTGTAATGTTTTTAAAACATTTGCTTCGAGAGATACGTGTAACTGTTTTCCATGACCGAAATTTATTACGGAAATGAATATGCTATGGACAAATTTGTAACCATTGCTACTTCAACTTTAAAGCTTTGAAATGTAAACAAAATGCAGGTGCACCGCCTTTAACAATTACTCTTAAGAAGCACCGTTTTTTATTGGGTTTTCCGATAAATGAAAGTGGCTGAGAAAGTGACAATAACAATTTCAAACGTTGACCATGTTTATCGGGAAATAACAATTGAACGCGCGCGTGACTTCTTTGTGATCATTTTTTTCTTTCTTTCCTTTTCCCCGCTCTTCCAAGCGACATTGTATTACCAAAGGGGCGTTGGCAATCGGTCAATAAACTATAATAGTCTTACACAAAAGGCAAGGGGCTCTTGTACGTTACGAGATGTTAAACATTGATAAGGTAGAGCACACATTGCGCTGCGCACAGTCATTGTATGTTGTTATACACACCTGGGTGTTAGTCAGTATACGCCTTGGTGCGCTTGGGAGCAGTAGTGTTTTTGTTGTGTTCTGTAACAACCGTGTTTTAAAACTTACGTTTTCTTTAAATTCTGTTGCTACAGAATATCTCCAAGTCTTGACGAACTTTGAGAGAAGCCGAAGGAAGAAAAACAACACTAAACGTAAGTAAAACTACCCTTTTTTTTGGTGATTTCACGACCGCCATTGTTTGGCGTTCTCTTTATTTCTGTTATAGCTAAATGACTGAAAAATGATTTTGTTGCGACGAGTTCCGATTGTTCATTAGTTTAGTTATTATTGATGATTGTTTCTAATTGTCTTAAAGTTTTGAGGCTAGAAGAAATGCTTCTGTTTCCTTGTAAAAATGGCGCGTAAGAGGGAACGCCGGTTCTCTGTCAGGTCCCTAACACTACTGGAACTCAAACAAGGATGTTTGGTTTAGCAGTGAGTACGTAGATTCTACAACCCGAACATAAGACCACTGCAAATACGAACGATCGAAATACAGAAGGTCATGTTGAAGTAAAACTTGACCAAGTCCTTCCCGCCAAATGTCAACGTTTATTGTTTTCCATTGTTTAGTTCCTTCTCACTGAGCGCCTTTTTCGTGGTGTTCTTTGTGGAACGTTTGTAAACAAAAGTGAATCACCACACCCCACGTTTTATGCGTCACGCGGGTTTTAGTAGCAAGAGGCCGTGTCGTGAAAATTGCTGACGCTTTGTTTACGTTTGTTTTTCTATATTTTAAGTTATTTCCTCGCTTTGTTTTCACAATATATCGTGGCAAGTTGGTAGTACATTACTCTCCAAGCAGAGGTTGGGCTCTGAATTGTTTTGGACGTCTTTTGTGGCGCTTTTATTGGACTTTTTTTAACGCAAACAAACGACTGTACCGGTGTGCATCTGCTTGATGCTGAGTATATCTGGTGTTGATAAAGTTCAAGAACTGCAGGACCTCCCAGGTCCCTGGTCAGTCTTACCAGAACCACAGTACAGTGTGGTCTATCTCTCACACTTCTAACATTTGGTGGCAGCGGTGGGATCACTCAACACTTATGACATTTGGTGGCAGCGGTGGGATCACTCACACTTATAACACACACACACACACAAAAAAAAAAAAAACTGACAAAATGTAAATTCGTACTAAAACGCATTAGAAGACGAGCCCTAACCTCTGCTTAGAGAGAAGTATTACACTACTTGGAGAGACGTAATACACTACATGCAACTTTACAGTGGTTGTAAATGTTTGGTGTATGCCAAAAAAACGTTGAAAAGGGACCTTAACAACATCGGAAGGCGCCATAAGGGCGCCGTATGTTACAGGCAAATAACGTCATAAATCGTGTATAAGAAATGAGGATAAGATTCTCATAAACTACACCTGAACATGAATTATTACCGAAAGAGAGGTAATTGAAGGGTGAGGTGTGAAAGATATCGCGGGAAAAATCGGTCACCTATCGGTAATTAGGGTATATTTCCGTTCCTTGGCGCTAAAGTTGTCCGCTTAGTACGTTTACATTGCATGCTTGGTTTCCCACCGGTGGTCTTGTGACGCCTTTCTAGGCCGGGCAGTTTGCCGAAATTAATCGTCCACGTCAATTACACAACTACTAGATTGTACAGCGCGACCGGTAGTACGCTAACCTTTAGGCGAACGCCCTGCGATCGCACTGCCAATGCGTTGCGACTGCATTGCGACCGCTGTGCGACCATAGATTTGACAAATTGCTGATCTAATTTCATTCTTGAAGAACGAATTGTTTCACGTTTAATATGTTTTGTTGTATTTTGAATCATAGTCCAATTATGAAATTTATCGGTAATACAAATTCAGATTTAGAAGGCGGGCCTCTCTAGTAGAAAGAGGGTCTTATGCCACATTCATACTTGAGCTTGTGCGTATATTCAAGTCCGTATGAGTTGCCTGATGACATTTTTTTTGGCTTAGGGAAACTTTGCGGAGAACTTATATTTTACTTTGACTCAGTAATGTTTATCAAGGTTATGAAACCGAAAAAAAAACTTTTTCGCCCTCAGACTTTGCCCTAGCCAAAATTATGTCAACTCATACGGACTTGAATATGCGCACACAAGTGTGAAGAGGGCTAAAGCTTTTTGTCGTTTTTGTCACTTTTACGAACATAAACCCACCGCAAAACGACCACAACGCATGTTTCCTGATGCAAGTTTATACTCTAGTACCAAGTCTCAACCAAATTGTCGGCGGACTGGAAAAATGAATAAATCGGCCCAAACTAAAAAGAAAACTACTTTCATAGAAACGGCCAAGTCCTCTGATAAAATATTTTCCATATTTTAGCCGATTTATACTATTTTTTCGGTCCTTCGGTCTGGCTGGTAGAGACTATAGCCCTTTGAGAATTCATTGCTTTAGTTTAGGTAGAAACATAATAAAATGTGTTCACAGTCCATCTGGCAACAACTGTAAATCACTTAAGTAAGTCTCCTGAACCCTTTTACAACCCATTATTTAAACCGCAGGTGTGTCTATAAAGATCTATCAACGCCAAGAGGACACCTGTACAAACGTGCCCCGTATTGGAACAAGGACTGACCGAAGTACTTCAACCCGGCACATCTTGCACCTAGGCAAACGAGCAAGCAACGGCAAAAGAAAGTTGAAAACTTTCGTAAGGAGAAAGAACAGTACCTTTCCAAGATGGGAGATGAAGTGGTAATAGAACAGAATGGCGTGGAGCTGTCCAATGTGGAGACAGGGACGGGGAAGGAGAAGATAGTGATAGAAGAAGATGAGTCGGCAGATGATCGCCCGGCTTGGGATAACAAGATTCAGTATCTGCTGTCTCAGATTGGCTTCGCCGTGGGACTGGGAAACGTCTGGAGGTTTCCTTACTTGTGCCAGAGGAATGGTGGAGGTAAGTTCCTCTCCTTCTTCTTAACTCTGTGAAGGAGGGTCTTCTCCTGAAGGAGTATTGTAGTTGGTCATATGTGTGCGTACGTTCGCAGCTATAGCTCACGATCCTTTTGCTGCATTCATGTGTAGTTTTGCGTGTAGTTTACAAGCTTATTTTGGAATATTAAAATCATCACCAGGCCGTCAAATCTCCCCAAGAAGACCACACAGCGGACAGATAAAATAACCTAAAGGTCTATGTGGACAGGTGGTCACTATAGACAGCATGTGGTAAGACACTATAGACAGGATTCTTAAAGCTTGCATCAATGAAAAAACATCATCTATGGGACCGCCAAAAAGTGGTCACATTGGCCAGGTAGGTAGACCTTGTGTAGAGCTTGTGTACGTTTGACTGTATATTGTATCTGGTTAAGGTAGTTAATTTGTTGATTTTTGTAGGCGTGTTCGTTTAGTGCCTTGCCGTCATCATAATTTCCGTCAAATACCTTGCGCTGTGGTTTTATATTCAATCCTCAGAACCTTTGGTAATTGTATTCAAACTGTGTCTGTTGAAGTGTTTTGCACTGGAATAAAAAATTTTGAAGTTTAAAACGTACATACAAAGTGATTGATATAAAACGGTTGCTTAGATAAATTTGCGTGTTGTTCATGGTGAGAAAGCATTCGATCGTTCGGATTTTGGGCACAGAAAACTAAATATACAGCCAATAATCAAAAAGAAAAGAAGAAAGAATTGTGATATGCAACGGAATCTACGGAAAACCGTTCCTAATCCCAAACCAAACAATAACCTCATATTTTCTGGAAAAGAAAACCTCATAGTATACGTTTAAAGAGTCGGCAATGCTGGGCGGAAAGTACATTGTTTCCCTATTTCGTTCCGCAAATCATGACGTTTATTGATTTTAAAATTCCCCGTTTAACGTTCGTTTTCTGTATCAACGCGTCGGACATATATTTTGTTTGGAACTGTATAACATGATAGAAAGTGACATTTCCCCTATATGACGTAATGCACCCCAATGTACGACCAATAACGATGTTTACTCATTGCAAAAAGGAAAGTTCCATTGATAAGATGGTACTAACTTCCAAAGTCCATTGATAAGATACTGCTAGTTTCCAAAGTCTATCCCCTATCTGATGCGAACAAAGACTATTACGTTACAGGAAACCGCAAATTAGGAAATAAAGAGATAGAACAAGATATCAATTCAATGTATGAGCTACATACAAG
Source organism: Branchiostoma floridae (assembly GCF_000003815.2). Taxonomy (NCBI): domain Eukaryota; kingdom Metazoa; phylum Chordata; class Leptocardii; order Amphioxiformes; family Branchiostomatidae; genus Branchiostoma; species Branchiostoma floridae. Next base: position 262,798 of record NW_023365762.1, read on the forward strand.
TGAAGTCTTACATACTTACGTACATTAGGCCCAAAACGGACATCAAATGGCATGTTTGGATTTAGCTATATATAAAAAGTAACGGGTTTTTCATTTGCTGTCCTCTGACTCAGAAGTAGTAGTAGATTTTTCCACGACGTTTGAACGTAGATTCAGTTGCTATTTGTTCAAGTGGGTAGAGGAAAACGGTGGCCATTGGTCAACACTTAAGCACTAAACAACCGCCTTTGTCAAATAGGTCCCTAATCAACAGTACGTCACGCAGGCTTTATGTCCAAAAGACAGCTGTCAATCTCAGAGGCATCTTACTGTATCACCTATCATTTGTGTTTGTTCGCTACTTGAGTAGCTGCCGAACAAGGCATAAAAAAGCATATACAAGATTCTCCAAAACTTAGTTGCATGTGGCTACGGTAAAAGAAAGAGCTATGAAATATGACATAATATAGCCTTTTTGATGCCGTAGGTACAGTGGGTTGTCATCCACTGTGTCTAAGACGCAGTTTTGGGAGGCGGAGCCCATCCCTCTCCTTCCACCACCTTTTACCTCCCCAACCGAAGTCAAGAAATGAGGAAAGTCGTGTACAGTGCCTTTTCTCAATGGCAAAACCTCTAGCCAGGAATCGAACTCGTAACCATTCGATCCTACTAGTTGCCACTGACTTTTCAGACAGACTAGAACCAGACCAACTTGTGAATCATTAACATGGCCTTGGTCATCACCTGGCGTGGTAGGGATTTAGAGTGGACGGGAAAATCAACTCATACCGCAGTCACTAAGTGGTCACCGCAGGTGGCTGATTAAAAGGGGCGTTGTCGGCCACATGGCATATTAAACTTAAGTGTGTAAAAAGGTCACAAGTCTGTCTCTGGGTCCGAACATGTGGCCAATCTTTTTATAAAATGAAAGAAATATTTCCCACATATTGTTTCGAATCTTAGATACACATTGACCAAGTACGCATTTTTTTTCATATGTTAGAATCGGCGATGTGGCAATTAAAAAAGCATAAAAAGGTCAACTGTCGGTCACTGGGTCCAAAAATTTTGGCCAATCTTTTTCTAAAACGAACGAAATCCTTACAACATATTGTTTCCAATCTTGATACAAATTTCGATGTTTACGCATTGACCAAGTACGCACTTTTTTCAAATTATAGAATCGGCGACGTGATAATTAGAAGTATTAATTCGACTAATAAATAAATAATTAGAAGTGCGTAAAAAGGTGAGCTGCCGGTCACTGGGTCCGAAAATTTTGGCCAATCTTTTTTCTAAAATGAAAATAAATATTTTCAACATATTGTTTCGAACCATGAGACAAATTTAGGTGTATACGCATACAAAAGTTCACACTTGTTTTCAAATTGTAGAATCGGCGACGTGTTAATTAAAAGTACATAAAAAGGTCAACTGTTGGTCACTGGGTCCGAAAATTTGGCCAGTCTTTTCTGAACTACAAAGAATATTAAAGTATTATATAAAAAGTTTTGAATCTTGTTAAGATTTGAAATCAATGGACTTTGATAAATTATGCGATTTTTTTTCAAGTAAAGCAACATCCTTTTCTTCATTTTTGTGCCGTTTATATTTTGACTTTTCTTTCTTTTTGGTGGTTTTGTTTTACCTTCACCTAATGTTGAGTAAAACATTTTAGCCGTTAGCCGTTTTCTGGATAGTTTTAGTTTCTCTTTGTTTTGTTTTTCGTTGCTTACGTCATGTGACGTCACGACCTGTGAACTGTGCCATATGGTAATTAGGCTAGGCGGGTGATAAAATTTGCCCTTACGTCATATGTCCTACGGAAGAGGGTTATCTGCTTGTTTGTTAGTTTGCGTGTTACGGAACTGTCGTAACATAGACGACTCAGAATTTTTCAAGAAGCTGCATTTTAAAGCCTTCCTGATATTTTGCTTGGAAAATCTTGTACAAAAAAAAAATAAAAGAAATAAAGCTAGTTTTATCGGACATGGTCTCAGAAACCTGACGATTGGCGTTGTGCCCTGTATTGATCAAAATACCGTCCATAATTTCGATCAATTTCTTGCGAAATCTGTTAGATAAAGTCGAAATAATCATTTGTAAATGCATCCAAACGCATTAGAAAGCGACCTCTATCATCGGTAACGTCTAATATACTCCTAAAATACGCACGTGCACAAGTGACACAGTCAACTCCCGTTCTCTAGGTCTGACAGTTCTTCTTCTCAAGTCTTAAGTAAACGCTGCATCTTCCTTTTAGTTCCTATATTTAACTCCGTTAGACAAGCAGATGGATACGTATGCATACGTCTGCGTTCTACCAATACTTCTCTCCCACTCACAACCGCTTTGCCAGGATTTATTTGGAAGCCTGACTCTTAACACTGGGCTGATGTGCAAACATGCACGTTTGTCCCATTGACAGACATCTGACCTACTAACATCGATAATGTTCCTAGTCTTTGGGACAGTGACAAATCTTATTTTAACTCCTCAGATATCTTGATTTATATTTGTGGCCAGTAAGTATAACCTCCACCAGGCCTTCCTACGGGGGTGCGGGGATCGTAGAATTCGACAAAAAAAGTCGGTAAATTGGCCAGGGGAGTCTGTCCACGCTAAGGTTTATGTTTCCCCTCCGGAGGCCGACCAACTCCTCTGGTAGGCATTTTACGCCATGTAACACTAAAAACGCATGTCCAGAACACGAGATTTGAAAATCAGAAGTTCCGCTGCAGTACCATAGAAAACCACTAGAAGTCCTAGCAGCACGTCACCGGAACGTACTGCGCCTGCGCAAACCCTGGTAGTTTGGGGCTTGGTTTGGTCAACGTTGCATTAAAATCCCGCTTGTTGCACAGTATATGTTAGAGACATGGTTTCGTGTAAAACGGACACGGAGTTTTACCCTTATATACGCACGTACTTTCTTAAACGCGGCCCTTTAGTAAACCGAGGGTTTAGCATGTCTATACTTTTCGCGCAGGCGCAGTACGTTCCGGTGACGTGCTAGTCCTAGCTATTATTGAACTTGACCTTTGTTTTCCTGACACCTACCTGCTTACCAATAATAATAAGGATTCATCCAGCGTCTCGAGTTACGTTGTCCATAGACATAGATCGGCTATACAGATGCAGATGCAGATACAGACCGACCGACCGACACACACACACACACACACACACACACACACACACACACAAACACAACCTCCTTGGCGAAGGTAACAGTCTTACGTCTTCCTTTTTTTTGTGACCTGACCCAAGCCCCAGCGGTTACTGAACCCTTCACATGTCAGGTCATGATGATAACCGCCAGGGCGTTACGAATGACCTGCTATGTTTACTGTGGCCTGTTAAGTTGTCCAGCCAATCAAAGCTATTGACAAAGCCATTAGGTGACTCGGACCATTACACTAGGTTTGCCTCCACCGACACTTGTGTAAACGTCACACGGCTTGGGGTACCAAAGTATTTACAAAATGGAGGAATTTCGGCCGCCATTTTGAATGGTCAGGCGCAAAAGATTTTTAAAGAATTTTAAGCAAACGTTGTTTGAGTAGTCAAACTACTAAAACATCAAGTCCAAAAAACTCTTCAAGATGAACTTTATGATGTTCTCTCCTGTCATAAAGAACTTCAAGTATAAGAAAAGAACTCGAGTGTAAGAAAAGAACTTCGAGTGTAAGAAAAGTACTTGATGCAGCAACCATAAAAGTGTAAAAAGTACGTGAAATAAAAGTTAAAGAGGATATAAATACAAATTACCCCAGTAAACAACCATCTGGGAAAATGTGTAGTTTGAAGTTTCAACACTAGGAACGATCTTATTTGAGCCCCATCTTTTAGTTTTCCCATAACCTTTTAATATTTTGATCATCGACATCGTAAGGATATTGCAGTTTCTCTTAATCAAAGTGGTGTTTTTGATGTATGATCCTGTATTTGATCATACATTTATTTGTGATAGTGCCGTTTCTGTTTATCCTAGGTGCGTTTTTGAACCCGGTTTTTATCATACTTGCGATCATGCAGTTTAGAATCAAAGTGGTGTTTTTGATGTATGATCCTGTATTTGATCATACATTTATTTGTGATAGTGCCGTTTCTGTTTATCCTAGGTGCGTTTTTGAACCCGGTTTTTATCATACTTGCGATCATGCAGTTTAGAGATTGAGAATTTTGTTGTTTCTCTTATTAAACCCAGGTGCGTTTTTGATCCCGTATTTAATCATATTTGAGATCGTGAGATTAATAGAGAATATTGTTGTTTCTCTTTATTTTAGGTGCATTTTTGATCCCGTACTTGATCATGCTGGTGATCGAGGGGATCCCGATCTTCCACCTGGAGCTGGCGATCGGACAGCGGATCCGGAAGGGATCCATCGACGTCTGGAACCAGATCAACCCGTTGCTAGGCGGGGTCGGCGTTGCCATGGTTGCAGTGTCGTTCCTTGTCGCCCTGTACTACAACGTCATCATCGGGTGGTGCGCCTTCTACTTTTTCAACTCCTTCCAGGTAAGTTGAAGCTTTATCACAGGTTTCTATTATGTCAATCTTGGTTTCGCCATATTTGAATCAACGTCATGTCGGCGCCATCTTGTTTTACTTCTGATACTTTTTCATTCAGATTAAACAGACTTGAATGTCGAGCCTGTCATTCTTTTGATGGCGACCACGCATTCCGGTGCCATCTTGTCCTAATAGAAATTCCAGACTTTTTTAAAAGAATCTCTTCGGACTTGAACATATTTTAGTTTTTTACGTAATTACTGATAACCGGTGCCATCTTCTTCTACTTTTGTACTTCAAACTTTTGAGACTTTTAAGTTTTTTTGTTAACAACAATTTTATTCTTCGGACTCGAATATATTTAAGTTTTTCATTCTTTCACACGAGATATACTGATTGTACGTTTGTGTTCACTAGGCACCCCTACCTTGGGCCACCTGTCCCGGGAATGGTACAGTCATGGAATGCGAAAAGTCGTCCCCTACCGCGTACTTCTGGTACAGGGAGGCCCTGGACACCAGCGAGTCCATTGAAGATGGAGGGGGTATCAACTGGAAGATGATGCTGTGCATCTTCACCGCCTGGCTGATCGTGTGTGTCTGTATGATCAAGGGTATCAAGTCGTCTGGCAAGGTAAGGATACAACGAAACAAACAAACAAACAAAATGGCGTCGTTCGGCAAAGTACCGTTTTCAGTGATGATAATGATGTTGATTTCGTATATATTAATCTGTAACGGTTTGACATTTCTTGATAATATTTTCTCAAATGATAACAAGAAAAAAATGAGGTTAATTCCCGAGGAACATTTAATTACATTTCGATTCTGCTAAATGATAGGAACTTGAATCATACTCAGTACATGTGTAACTTAGTTCGAGAGGAAAATAATTCGACACACGTGTACGGCTTTGGATATAGGGACTGAAAATTTCTAGGTTGATTTTGTGTCTAAGGATTTGTCAGTCATTTTAAGAAATATCCTGTGTCGTTGAAGGTCAACCAAAGTCAAGGACGACTCTAGAAACATGACGTCATTCTCTGTGGAAAATTTACTAGTATTGGCAACGGCCCGGGAGTTGTTGTTACTTCGTTTCTTGGCAGCTCGGAACTTATTATGTTTCCCCTTGGAATCGATTCCTTTGTATGCAGCCAATTCTGTGGCCCGTCTCAGAACAAAACGTCCCTAAACGAAGCCTATTCATCAAGCCTTCCGTTGACAAATTACCCAGTTGGCTGACCTTCAGTTAACGTCTGCCAAATTCTGTCCTTGAGGGATTGTCCCTATGTGTCCATTCACTGGTTTGCCCATATATGGACATGGCGCGAAAGCAGAAAGAGAGGTTCTGCCAACTGTCGTCTGACAATGTCAAGTTGCAAGCCTACCGAAACAAAACACAGTGCATTTGTGTCCATTACTTGCTTGTTCTGTCAAAAGGTATTGTACAGTTGTATTTTGACAGAGGCCATGGTCAACAAACTTCCCTTCCATTGATTTTTGAAAGCTTTCGAGTTTTTTGAAAGTGGTACTCTGGCCTGAAGTCAAAATATAACGTTACACATCCTTTCTTCTCTGTGAACAATCTCTGTTGACCATGATTTATTGCTTGCAAGTGTGAACAAAGATTGAACGAGTTTGAAAGGGGTATTTGCCTAGCTCTTGTAACAACATTGTACACAGGACCCTAGCCAAGTTGTTAAAGCGGTATTCTTTTTAATGAATTGTGTGCCAATATTGGGAATTTGAGATAGCAAAATCTACTTTTCACCACTATCTATTAAACATATTTTCGCCATTATTTCAAATTTCGTACGTTAAAAACAGTGCCATAACAATCCATACGAGGCTTGTTTTTTGGTTCAAGTGCCACCAATTATAGGCAAGCTAGGATGTAAACAAACACCCCCTTTTCAGGGGTTTATAACAGTGCCATAACAAGCCACACGATGCTTGTTTTTCTCATTTTTTTTCAAGTACCATGAATAATACGTAACAGAGGATGTAACGTTAAATAAACCCCCGTTTTCCGTCGGCGATTTTCGGTAAGTTCGGTTACAACTCTACAATGCCGTCATAACGTTACAGTTCCGACGTAAATACTCCAAAAACAAACCGGATGCACACAGAAGGTCGTCAAGCGTGGACTTTGAAAGGTCAAACGGTTGCCTGACATTCACCTATTGGCGCCATGTTGACGCTCTAGAGCTCGTTTAGAAAGAAGGTCACGTAAATGGATACTGATAAATGGGTTTCGTTTCCTAGCAAAGAGAACTCGAGGCGGCTGAGGTATCGGAACAAACAGCTCTTAAAATGGCAGAAGGTTTAAGTTTGACTACTACTGGATGTCATAAGCTCTAAGAACGCATTTGGTAAGGTCATGAAATCGCATATATAAGTATGATATCCTGTCTTTAATTCCTAAATGTTGTGTTGGAAAATGTATCGGGCGATATTCTGACGTAATGTTGACCAAACATCCAACAGAAACCGCCATGAATTCCATTGTAACTAGAAAATAACAACTCTCGTACGTATACATGCCCCATAACACATTGTTAAACAGTAATACCGTGGTGGTCCCGGTTAAAATGTATATAGTTATTGTTGACAATTAAGAAATACAAACAATTTACAAAGGCCTTAGGAAAAAAAATGTTGTCTTTCCTGTGCCCTGAAATATAGGGTCGGTAGGTAGGGATTATCTTTTTTTTTTTTTTAAATCCTTAGACTGGCCAAAACTCTATGTATTACAATACAGGTGAACAAAGTAAACTGAAATACATATGTACACTTGTCTTCCAATGCCGAACTTTAATTTTGGGCATGATATAGATACATTTATACTTCAATAGACAGAACAGGCAGTGTTTTTACTTGAATAGGAAGTAGACTGAATAAAAATTCTAACTGGAAGCTATGTGACTCCACTGCCCACGCCCCAAAAAGTCTAGGGTGGGCAGGTTTTTCTAGGGTAGGTAGGGAAACAGGAGAAACATCATTTCCTAGGCCCAACCAGACTGATCGCCTGACGTCCATCAGATGCATATTACGGTCTAGGACAGTGTTTAACGTCATAGTTTCTATCCCAACAGGCTATATACTTTACGGCGACGTTCCCGTACGTGGTTTTGCTGATTTTCTTCTTCCGAGGAGTCACGCTAGAGGGCGCGGCTGACGGCCTGGCGTTTATGTTTTTGCCTAAAGTAAGAATTTCTACTGAGATTCGTCTCGGTGGCGTGTGCGTAGCGACATGTGCCCACTGTTCCAGCATATCACAAACAAACAAGTAAACAAACAAACAACACATACGCAATCTATCTTTGTACACAACCAGAGAAGTAATCTCTAGCTGACGGTGACTTTCTGTCACTTTCCTCAGGGCAATATTGACTTGTTGTACTTCGCACTGCAGCTAGGTGAAGCTGCTGCACTGTGAAGAATGCGGTCCCAAACGTGACTAAGTTTGTATCCCCCCTCAATCTTCACAATGCAGCAGCGACACCGAGCTGCAGTGCGAAGTACAACAAGTCAATATTGCCCTGAGGAAAGAATACTGCCCATCAGTATCTTTTTGAGGAAGGTGACAGACAATCATCGAAACTTTAACCCTCTGGTTCTGTACAAAGGACTTTGTTATCTAGAGAAAAACTTACTCTCTTTTGGACAATCCAGTGAACAGAAATGTAATGTGAATAGCTGGCAACAGAGGGCGCTTGTTGCACAGAAGCAGCTTGATGTGTGTTTCGTGTGCTTAATTTTGTCCCCTTTGTTGTTTGGGTTTGCGTTTCAGGCTATCTACTTCACTGCTACATTCCCATACGTCGTGCTTTTGATATTCTTTTTCCGCGGTGTCACGCTTGAAGGAGCTGGCGATGGATTGGCTTATCTGTTTATACCCAGGGTAAGGAATGCGCCATGCATGGCTTCAGCTGCATATGGGGCTTCACACGTATATATATTCAAGTCCGCATGAGATCCGTATGGAGTTCTTAGCCTCTATCAGAAATAGAAATTGGACAAATGTAGACACATAACATGTCAGAGGGATTAGCTGTTCATGGAGTATGGTTTGTGACTAGCTAACTCCTCTGACATATTATCTGGCTATATTTGTCCAATTTCTGCTGCTTTCCTTGCGACCTATGGAGCCTGGTAGAGAATAAGAACTCCATACGCTTCTCATAAGGACTTGAGTATATACGTACTTGTGAACCCACGTTTAGTCTTCCCTCACTCTTCTACGCAGTGCCTCGCCCACGGGCTATACAATATACCCTGTGTAGGCTCTGCTAAGCCGGGTTGAGGTTTCCGCTTCTTTGGGCATGCCCTCCGTCAGCCAATCAAAGAATCATTTAGGCGATTCTCTGATTGGTTGAGAGCTTGATAGAGGCCACGCCCCCTAAAGTGGAAACCTCAGGCCGGTTTAGCAGAGTCTGCCACGGAATATTGCATAGACCGCAAGGCTGTGCCCAGGAGAAGTGTTTTCCTTATGTTGCCTGCACGCTTAGCCACTGTTTGCCGCTGTATAGAGAAAAGCACAGTTAACACCAAATCGCACTTGCATTATATTTCGCTGTTGATTCAGGTAAGTACGTAGTATTTTTATGTAGGATTGCACGTCATAGCCAAAAAATAAATAATCTTGAGTAGCGACGACATATTTCCCTTCTTGCAATGGACATTTACTAAAACAATTTATAGTTAAAACCAGTTTACGCTCAAATTGAGTCCATTGCTAGCTAATTTGAATGTTTCTCGGCACCTTGTTGTAACGGATTCAACGAACATATGTTCGATAAATAAGCCGTAGACAACGTTCGCTAGAGCCAGTTACCTAAAAAGCCGTCATCAATGACAATGTTAATGAAAATAACTTCATGGTTCTATTACATCTTTTGCTTCCGTAGGTTGAAAAGCTGGCAGATCCGATCGTTTGGCTGGAAGCGGCCACCCAGATTTTCTTCTCCCTCAGCGTGGCGTTCGGAGGGCTGATCTCCTTCTCCAGCTACAACCCCAGGTGAGCCTGCAGTTCGCTTTCAAATTGCTAGATGGCGCTCGTAAACAGACCCTCAATTTGCTCACAATCGAAGCAGTGTTCGTAGTTTTAACAGCATAACTCAAGAAGCTATGGATGCATTGCCGTGAAATTTGTATACGGTTAGGATTTGTCCTATCGAGGAGATGATGAGATTTTGGGCCCCATAGTTGCTTTCCTTGGTACTGAATCAGAACTTCTGGCTAACTGTGCTAGCTATGAGCATGATTTTTGAGTGGTAGATATCCTGTTAAGGTTGCGTTTCGGTCACTTGCATCTTGGGGATCCAAACAAAAGGCAATAAGTAAAGAATAAGAAATATTTTGACTTTCAACGTTTCAAACCCTAACGTTTTAACCACCTTGATCCCAGAAGATGCTCAAAAGATGCATTTTTTGGACCTGAAGGCACACCCTACGAAAGACAGTGATTCGGACAAAGCCATGTTACCGTAGTATCATGTGATCATCACGTGGCAGTCATGTGATCATCACGTGATCGTCTCGTGATTAACTTAAGTCTCACATATTCTGTTTTTCCAACCCCAGGAAAAACAACTGCACCCGTGATGCCGTTGTCGTGGCCGTCATCAATTCTGGGACCTCCATTTTTGCCTCGGTCGTCATCTTTTCCGTCCTGGGCTTCAAGGCGCTGACGGACAGCCGCAAGTGCCTGCAGGAGTGAGTATCGTCTGATTATGACGTCATGATTGTTCTGACCAATGGAAAGCCACTACACGATTTCTAGCTACTAACGTTAGCCTCCATAGCGTTCATTTTTTTGTCGTTTTTTTTGTGTGCTCATAATACACTTTTGCCGGCGGCACAAGCGACCCAGTACAAATTGAAATGGCCAGCAAAATGTGTTATGAGCTAAAAAAAAAAAAACGACAAAAAGGCTAAGTAGCCTTCTATGGAGGTTGTTCTAACGCCATATTCGGTCCTGTACGTACATTCTTATTAGATTGAATTAGATATACATGGTGTCAGAATACTTACAACTGACGTAAACAAGACATACTAGGTCAGTTCAGTGAACTGTTGTCACAAATTCATTTTGTATTCATTGACGTCATCCAGGTTCCAGGACCTTATGGAGGATAAGGTGCCAGGATTCGCGAGCAACAACATGACCGTCACAGCCTCCAACTACATGGACTTGTGGGGCACCTACAATACTACTGACACCGCCATCCGGGACTTCAACTTCGGCTACTGCAGCAAGGACGGCAACCTCAACAACGTAAGTTTGTTACCTCCGTGAAAATGGAGGTCTTGTTTTCGATGTTTGTACTTCTCATGAGTCCGTACTTATTTGAATGCATTTGAGTGGCTGTTTCCACGTTTTACAACGACAGGAAATTAGGACAAAGGTTCCAGAAAGGTCGTAGAATAGGTTATCTTATTTCCTTTCTGCAATTTCCATACGAGAGCTATTGGGAAAAGGCATTTGACAGAATCAATGAGAAATTCATAATAATGAATAAAAGAAGAAATTCACATTAAAGAAATGTGATCTTTGCTTACTTTTTTGTTGTTTTGTTTTAGGACTAACTTTCCCTCGGTGGAGCTGACCATTTTTAAGTTGTTTTTTTTTAATCATAATAAATGGAAAGATTCTAATATGATAAATTTCTGTTTTTGCAGGCTGTCGGTGGCACCGGTCTGGCATTTGTAGTCTTCACCGAGGCCATGAACCAGTTCTACCCACTTGAGATGGGTCCTTTCTGGTCCATTCTGTTCTTCCTGATGTTGGCAAATCTCGGGCTAAGTTCTATGTTCGGAACCCTGGAGGGCGTCATCACACCACTGAGGGATGCCGGGATATGGAAATGGCGCAAGGAGTTTCTTGTTGGTACGTTAAAGACGCATTTTTTTAGCAAGGATGAACTGTAATTTCCAACACTAAGAAAATGGACTTACCCCAATTTTGGCTTGCTCAACTCCGGTAGCATTTATCATCAGCAATCCACCAGTTCTGTGACGTCATGGTATGTAAATAGAACATGTGACTCGGTGAGCAGTGGATCATACGTTACAGAAAGTTTATGGCGTGCGTCGTCTGTGTTGAGGGATGGTTTGGAAGACTATGATGTATATTGCTTGGGAGGTGAACTGACCTCTTTGTTCGTTTCCGTCAGAGTCACACGGGGAACAAAAAAAGAAAGCAATGGCTACTACATTTATGCGTATCATATCACCCAAATGTTCTACTTCTTTTCCTCTGCAGTCCTCCTGTGTGTCGTCTGCTTCCTGATTGGGCTGATCTTCGCACAGTATTCTGGGAGCTACTGGCTGGACATCTTTAACGACTACAGCGGGACCTTCCCTCTGCTCATCATCGCTTTCTTTGAGAACATCGCCATTGTGTATGTCTACGGCTTGAAGAGGTGAGTGACCATTTATGCAAGTAGGTCATGGTGAAAGTGGCCTCGAACCATTTTAGCTCAAGTGAACTCAATGACCAGTTGAGCTACTATTCCACAGGTTGTGATAGAGAAGGCAAACGCTGTACATTATTCACAGGTTCCTTGTACAAGGGAAATCCCCCTACTTCTTAATTTTCAATAGTGGGCCATGGTATAACGTCCCGTACTATGTATTCAGGCACTTTCCAGAAGCATGTATGTCAGGTGAGCGACAACAGCCGGGATTCAAACTCACTACTTCTTGGTCCAGAGACAGTGTCGATTTTGCACGCTACTTTTATGCACTACTACACCTTGTCCGGCGGTGGCGTTGTGGCAAGGATGTGGTCTCAAACGTGACTGAATATTTACATGTGTACATGTACCCCCCTCCTCAAAATCTGTATTTATAACTCTTGTTTCTCTTTGTTTGACAGGTTATCAGACGATCTGGAGTACATGACCGGTTCCCGCCCGAATCTCTACTGGAAGGTGACCTGGCTGTTCCTGACCCCGCTCTCCATGTTGGTGATTTTCGGTGCCACCATCTACACCGAGGCAACTCGTACCATTACCTACAAGGGCTGGGATTCCGCACTGGTACGTACCAAAATTATAATCAATGGGAAAATGGTACTTCCCAACATTTTGGACTAAACAGCTCCAGTCTTTGTCAGGAATTATCAATCCATCGCCTCTGTGACATCAGTTAATGCAGGTAGAAATGTCTTGTCTATATCTTAGCTTGCATCAATTACTAGAGAGTTAGGAGTTGAGGACGTCTCCTATGTAGATGGGGGAGGCATGTAAGGATCACACCTGATGTCCGGCTAGATAAGGAACTTATCATTCAACTCCACATCTGTAACTGATTATGAAGCAATAGAATAACAGGTCTAAGTCTGTCCACAAGTAGTTCTTAGCAGAAAACTAGAGTGCATATCTACCTATTCTACAACTACAAGTTCTGGATCAAATGTTACAGAAAGCTTATGGCGTCCCCCGTCAGCGATGCGATTTGTATGACCCTTGAGTTTATACGTTTCACATTGTAAAATTTTAAAGGATAGCAAAACATAAAAGAACGGAAAAATGTAGTGTCAAATGTTTGGTCACTCAGTGTCTCAGCTTCTCAGGGTGTAAAGCAAATGTCTAACAATATAACAATGTTTTGACGCAATGGTATTTTTCCAACCTCCAGGGCCAGGTTGTTGACAAGGGCCCGTACCCGTGGTGGGGTGAGATGATGTGCTACGTGCTCATCTGTCTCCCGTCCTTGTTCATCCCCATCGTGTTCGTGCTGCGCCTGACCGGACTGATGCCCTACCGCGGCGAGACCCTCAAAGCCAAGCAGGCCAGAACGGTACAGCGCGGCGCCATCAGCAAACAGAACCTGGTGACAGATTCGGTGACCTCCGTTTCGGGCTCCATGGCGGCGTTTCCCGCCAATGGGGTCATTAACCCCGCTTCCACAGCTTTGTAACTAACCCCACGCCTGGTGTACCTCTCTTCGTCCGTCCGCCTCCTCGCGCATGAGCAGAAGCTACTGTAGCCGCCATCTTCCTTCTGTGGTGTTTGGAAACGAACTGTTAGCTGATATGCTGTGTGAAAACGAGGCTAGATCTGCACTTAAACGAAAATAGATAGAAATTCTTCAAAATATACAGAATATTTAGATAATCTCAAAGATATCTTTATAATAATTGAGCAGAAATGAAATATGACATCTCACACGCACAAATTTTATATCAGTTATTGCACGGATGTTCAGAGTAAAAAAATCAGAAACTATCGATTTTTCGTGAATGGACATCCAAATCGCTTGACTATATGATAAACTTGGATGCCCCGAATTTGAAGCCATTCAACTCGTAAAAGATTGTGTAGATTTCTTAGGAGAAAAGATTATTGTTTTATTAATTTATTGATGACACAAAATCTATGCAGTTACTCAGGAAAAATGTATTGATTTTAAAGGAAAATCATTTTATTTTTTTATTAATTTATGCACGATTTATGCAGATGATAATCTGCAGTTCTAGTCTCGCATACAGCAGTTTTCGGATGTCGCTAGACACTTCTTGTGAAATAAGTAGTTAGGTCTAGAAGGAAATAGTCTTACTAACATAGAGTTTCATTAACATCTCTACACTGTTGGACTCTGGTTCATAAGAAAATGGCAGAAATGTAAACTCCAAATGTGTTTATACGGTGATCTGTTACCTATATTCGAAATGCTGGCGTTGTGAATATAGAAACGATCATGTCTTCAGATCAGTTCTTCCTTCATTCAGTATGGTTATTACAAACTTGTAAAGAAAGGTGGAAGGAAAACGATTTTTTGTCAAAATTTTTAAGTCCGATGTTGATGTGCCAGTGCTTCCAAAGTTATCGTGTTTTATTCAAAAGGGCCAATGGTTAACAAACAAAAGTGCCAAACAAACACAACTGCCAAACAGACAAACACAACTGCCAAACAAACAAGAAGAACTGCCAAAATACAAAATCTACCAAAGACAAACATTTGGTAGGAAAGGCTACACTGCCATGTAGCGCTTCATTATTTTTTTCGTTCTCCTTTGTTGAATGAAATTTTGGCACATCACACTTCCCAAACTCTCCCCACAAGCAAATATGCATGCAATATTCTAAATTCCTCACCATTTTCATTTTTAATTTTTTTTCCTTTTTCTAAATTCTATCTTGCATTTTGAACAGTTCTAATACAGTGTCTATACTCCTTCCACTTTCTATAACGCATGAAGTACTTGTGGCATGTAGCATGCTTAGTAAAGGTGATAAAGTATAACGTTAAGGTTTATGGTGTTAAGGTGGTTAAGGTATCAAGACTCTTAAGGTGGGTGACGGCCTCCTTCTCCATCTTAAGTCCATGAAGCCAAATTTTGACCGAGCCCTATTACCTCTATTTTCAGCTGAAGATGCGGTTTTCTGACCTGAAGGCACACTCCACGGAAGACAGTGATTCTGTCAAGGCCATGTTACCCTAGCATCATGTGATCGTCACGTGACCGTCATGTGATCATCACGTGATCGTCTCATGAGAGTCACGTGACTAGCATGAGATCATCACGTGACTGGAGATCACGCAAAGTGTTCTTTTCAATGCTGAAAACAGTGATATTTATGGAGAATATTCTGTCTTCAGTATGGAAAAGAAAACAATCCCAATGCTGTCCAGAAAACAAGCGGAGTTATTTTCTTCAGCAACTCAAGCGGCGGATATTTTCGGCATGATCTGTATTGCAATATTTGATATCCTTGTAGCTTACGGTTACCACCCCCTCCCCCCAACCTGACCAACTAAAGTTGCAATGATCGGAGTGCAAAATATCATTCCTCTACTTAATTTAAAATGCGATATATTTGTGTATGGATTGTTTTATTTTGCAATTTCTGATCGAGAAGCGCAATTGGACCTGCTTGCTTCCTTCTACCACATGTACATATATTATAAGAGAGTACTGTAGCTTGTTGTATGCTGCGTCATGTATATAGCAAACTGCTTTCGACATATTTCAGCTACAGAACCCCTTTTGACCACTACATGTAAGCTGGCTAACGGTTTGAACTGCGCATGGGCAGTATGATGCATTGTGGGTGATAAGTTCAAGGCCCCTAGGACATATGAACAAAGTATGTTCTAGGCTGTTCTGACATTTGGAGCCTTCAACTTTGACCTGGTGCATGCGCCGTTCAAACCGTCAAACGGCCTATTGCGCTCTGCTGGAGCACGGCGCAACCACTAAGCAGTTTTACCACAACCCAATCCTGAAAGCGCTTTGAAATTAGATCAACGTGACGTAACTTCAGAGCGCTTTCCGATTGGTCTGTGGTAAACTGCTTGTAAATCTGTCAATCATTCAGCTCTTTCCATGTAAGGTACACTGTTCCTTGTCCAGGATAATATTTGGTTCGGTTAGAGCAAGTCTGTGATTATATGAAAATCATGGGCGCTAGAAGCAAATACAGAGGACACTAAATGTAGTGTATATTTCTGTGCTATTTTTGACATACGGATGTCATGGTGTGTGACAATTTGACCATTTCACAAATACTTTAAACAGATGAATTTGATGACCAAATACTATGTATATTTTGTGTATATTTTCAACTTGTACTTTGCAAACATCTCGCACGAGATGGCAAAAATATGAATCCCAAAGAGTACTTAGTACATATCTGTATCTTGACCATTTGCAAAGTACTTGGTGGAAAGGATATCGATAAGAATAGCTCATTCTTAACTACTCAATGATCGTACGGAGCTATTTTCTCTTTATACAGTTGTATTCTTTGCTCGTGTGTGTGAATTGTAGTGCTATTTTCCTATACTGTACAGTACTAACATTATGTATTAGCTCTTTCACTATTCATTGTGCGTATACGTATCTTCAGGCATTGTGGGTAATGTCAAAGGTGAACGCCCCAGACTAGTAAACCGATCTCGTCTCGACCATTGTTTTCTTGATTTGCATACCAATGTCCAGACGTGATTTCTTTATGTCTCGGGGACCTCTGACCTTTGACATATTACCCACAATTCATGTCGCTGCACATGCGTACTCAGAATGGCGAACAAGCTTGTTGATACCACTTATGCTTTGAAGAGCTCCTATGTCATGTATATAGAACTGAACCTAGCCAATGTTCGTTTAACTCTTGTTATTCTTTCTTTATGAATTGTAAACCGTAGTACTGTAGGTAGTATTGTCCCTACCTTAGTGGATTGTACTGAATGACAGTACTAGTATGGTAATATATGAAGATGGATTCACACGTTGTAAGAATTTTGGCTGAGTGTTGCCTCCAAGCAGATGTCGGGTTCGGTCCAGTGTTTAAAGATTGTTTCTGTTGCGTTCTTCTGAGAGAAGGGCAATTCATGGACCACTGAAAATATGTAGAAAATGCATTCGCGAAACTCTGAGCCGGGCCCTCGTATATCTGCTTGCTGGACAAAGAGTAGCTGAGATCGCCTCAGCTTTCAAGCGAGAAAGTATGAATTCATCTTGACAAAAAAATGAATACACGTTACAAAAAATGTTAGGTTTCATTATCCCTCGATACGGTGGATGTATTGCATAGAAGCTAAACGCTTTCTGCATTCAGAAACAAAGTAGGAGTTTTGTTGTTAGTAACATCGCCGTCACACTAGCAATGTGACGTCGGAATGT